>NC_057728.1:11927198-11949719 GCF_004010195.1 Chiloscyllium plagiosum
TCGTAAGGAAGAAAAGTTAATTGACAGGTCTGTGTAAGCTTGACTAATCAATCCTACATGCCCCCTAACCGTTCTTCAGGTGGGAAAAACATACCCGGCTGAGTTAGGCGCCTGCTAGCGAGATAAACTATCATAATGACTCACCAGCCTGAGCTAATAGGAGAGTTCATAAGGTAACCGTGCATAGCTCACATGTCAGACGCAATTGTTTTACAAAATGGCTTCAAGAAGGGTAAACTGTTGACCATGAAATGGCTTCCCAACACATTGTGCCAGAATTTCTTCAATGATAGGCCGAGAATAATTTCTAAGCTAGAAGGAGACTCCTACTTTTTCAGCACTGAATCATTCTGTACCTGAGGCTGAGATGTTACTGTAAGGTTACATTTAATCTGATTCATTAGTCTTCGAACTAAACATGCTTTCTTTTCAGGGCTGTGATTCAAATTCAAATAAGACGTGAATCTAATTTGTTAAAATTGACAGTGGGACAGTCCGTCAGGTCTGTAGAGTGGTCTGCAAGAACAGCAAGTAAGTTAAAACTTCATCATATTATCTTTTACAGAATTTGTATTTAATACCCGGTAATGGCTACTCAGTATCATCATAAACTCTCAAAATGCAATTAAGTTCAAACATAGTGCTTACCTGCTAAGAGTTAATTTTATACTGGCCTGCAGCCTCAGCACTATAGTGGTCTCTCTCTCTCTCTAATGTCCTTTTGAACTCTCAAGTCAGGGTCTTGTAACAGCAAAGATGTTTTTCTCTCTGTGTCTACCCTGCTTGCAAGGGGTAATAAGAATCCATTATAAATGACAGGATCTGACCGTCAATTACAAGGCTTTTGGTAGTACTGAGTTTCGTTTCAGGGTCAGAATCAAACACTGTCATTAATTTCACAAGGGATTGGACGTGAATGTTATCACTTAGTGTCCTGTTCACAGGGATTCGCTGATGCTAAGGACTTGTCTTTAAAATCCTTTAATCTTGAGATTATGCCTTTTGGATCTAGACTTTCACACAAGGGGAAACAACTTTCCTTCACATACCCTCTCAAGTCCCTTAAGAATCTTATATCCCTCAACAAGATTGCCATTATTCTTTGAAATTCCAATGAATAAAGGCCCAACCCATTCAATGTCTCCTCATAAGACAGTCCCTTAAAACCGAGGATCAGCCTAATGAACCTTCTCCGGACTGCCTCCAATATTAGTAAATCTTTCTTTACATAAGGGACCCAAACCTGTTTACCAGTATTCCAGCTGTAATCTGACTACAGCCTTGTGTAGTTTTAACAAGACTTCCTATTTTTATACTCCACGCCCTCTGAGATCAAGGCCAACATTCTATTTGCTTTCCCTTTTATCTAATTAAATAATAAAAATCTCATATACAAGTTATGCATGAGGAATCCCAAATCACTGTCCTGCAGCTTTCTGCAGTTTTTCTCCATTTAAGTTACATTCACTCCTCTGTTCTTCATTCCAAGTGCATATTTTCCCACATTATATTCCAACTGCCATGTTTTTGTTCATTTGTTTCAACTGTCTATATCCCTCTGCAGATGTTTTATGTCACCCTTACTCTGTACCTTCCCTAATATTTTGGTCTCATCTGTTAAACCTGGCTTTAACACCTTCAAATTTCCTCTTCCAAATCATTTATATTGTAAATAATTATGACCTAGCTTTGATCCTTGCAGTACTCGACCAGTTACAGGTTGCATCCTGAAAATTGCCCCTTATTTCAACTCTGTCATTTGTTAACCAGTTCTAGGTCCATATTCATATATTACCTCCAACATCATGGGATCTTATTTCATTAAGTCACCTTGGGACCCACCAACTACACGGGATCAATGTGGATTTCACCAGTTTCCTCATTCCCCCCCACCACCCCTCCATCTTATCCCAGATCCAACCTTCCAACGCGGCACCACACTCTTGAACTGTCCTACCTGTCCATCTTCCTTCCCCGCTATCCGTTCCACCTTCCTCTCCAACCTATCACTTTCACCCCCATCTTCATCTACCTATCACATTCCCAGCTATCTTCCCCCAAGCCCCACCTCCCTCCTATTTATCTCTCAGCTCCCTTGGGCTACCCCCTTATTCCTGATGAAGAGCTTAGGCTTGAAACATCGACTCTCCTGCTCAGATGCTGCCTGACCAGCTATGCTTTTCCAGCACCACACTTTTTGACTGCCATGTATTCCAGCAATTTCTGTTTTTATTTCACAACTTCAACTCCTCCTGAATGAATACCAAATTTTCAGGTCAATTTCCCAGTCCAGTTTGCAGAGCCAAGAATTGTCCTGACTATGCATTCCCAAAGTGAGAGCAAAGCTGCAGACCAACTATCATTTGGACTCTGTTCAAATCAGATCTTACCTTTAAATTATGCATTATGGATTCCCCACAATAGGGCACTTTTACATTTGATTTCCCAACTATGACATGAGGGTAATCATGCTTAGTCATTCAGTTGAGACAAATGGTCTTGCAGACTTTGAGGCACTGCAGGGTACGGAGGCAAAAACTGGTATCCATTATACCATGATTTAATGATACATAATTATGTCATTATACTCTGCATTGTCATTGTTTGTTTTGATTATAGAGACAGTCATAAATAAGTCAACTCCTAATGTGATTTACGAGATGATGACTGATCTGTGATCTTACTCCAAATACCGCACCTGTCCATTAACCTGTACCTCCTAGGAGAAAAATCTGTCTTGAAAATTCTGAAGGACAGGATTAATCAATTTTTGTAAAGGGAGGGATTAATCAGTGATGATCAGCATGGATTATTGGAGGGAGATCCTGGCTAAATTAATTGACTAAATACATTGATGCAGGTAGTGCAACTGATGTGGCTTACATGGTCTTTAGTAAAGCATCTGGCAAAGTACCACATGCAAGGCCAGTCCAAAAGGTAAGAGACTATGGAATCCAAGGCAAGTTGGCAAAATAGATCCAAACTTGGAGTACAATCAGGAGGCAAAAGGTGATGGTGAAGGGTTAGTTTTTCAATTGGAAGCCTGTGATCAGTGGTATACCACAAAGATCACTGTTGGGACCCTCGCTGTTTGTTATGCACATTAATGACATGAATATGAATGTAGAAGGTATAATTAGTATATTTGCAGATGACAGAAAAATTGTTGGTGTTGATGATCTTGAGGAGGATGGTCTCATGCTACAGTCTGGTATTCAACAGCTGGAAAACTGAGTAGAACAATGCACTAATAAGTGCATTTTGAATGGTATTGGACTTTTTAAAAAATAATTGCTCTGAATTTAGTGTTTGTCATTTTACCATTGGGTTTTGCTTCCACTTTATGGCAATGGCTTGTGTCCCTCTGAACTAAATCATTTATTACAAAATGTCAATATTTTTTAAATGATAGTTTGCTTTTTGTTAAGGCCAATATCTTTATGGTTCTATAATTCTGATTGTGGACTGAAATGGAAAAAAGGACTATTTTAAAAAGCAAGGACTGTGGAAGGAATTGTTGCACTGATTAAAAACAAGATACAAACACTTATTTTATGTGGTGTTTGTTTAGCTAGTGGAAGAAGGTTAGTCGCAGATGAATTGGCACCAGATGTGTATACAAAGGGAGGTACAAAGGAAGGATAAACACAATGAATAGTAGACACCAAGGGTGTACTGAGGAATGAAAGGGCTTTGTTGTACAAGGCCATAGGTCCCTGAAGGTGTCAGCATAGGAAGACAAGGTAATAAAGGCAGCTTACGGGACACTTCCCTTCATTCACCAAACGTAGAATATAGAAGCAAGGAAGTCTTGTTACAGCTTTATTAAACATTGGTTGGACCACAGATGCAATACTGTGTACAGTTCTGATCACCAAACTATCAGAAGGATGTACTTGCACTTGAAGATTCCCCAGGATGTTGCCTAGGATGAAAAGTCTCAGTTATGAAAAGAGTTTGGATAAGCTCGGTTTTCTTTTACTTTCGAGCTGAGGAAGGATCTGATTGAGATGCATAGTCAAGTTAGATTGTGAAAGTCTCTTTCCCATGGCAGACTTGTCTAAGAACTGGGGACTTAAATTTAAAGTGAAGAGTAAGTGGTTTAAGAGGAGATCCAAGAAACTTTTTTTTTCTCTCTAACCTGAGGACGGTAGAAATAGGGAAGGCACTGCCTGAGAGGGTGGTGGAAGCAAGTACACTTGCAACATTTAAGGAGTATCTGGGTGCCTATTTAAAATGCCAGGTCTGCAGGAAAGGTCACTAGACCTGAAATGTTGACCCTCCTTTCTCTGCACAGAAGCTGCCAGATCTGTTAAGATTCTTTAGAATTTTTTTGTTTTTGTTTCTGATTTCCAGCATCTGCAGATCTTTGTGTTTTTTTCCATGAAAACAGGTGGTTGCTCATTAGTGTAACTCATTAGAGTTATCAACCTGCCAAATGCCTCCCCCCTTCATCCCCGGTGTCATTCTTGTAAACCTCTTCTGGATCTCCTCCAATGCCAGGACATCTGTCCTTAGATACAGGGCCCAAAAATGCTCACAATATTCCAAGTGCTGTCTGATCAGCGCCTTATACAACCTCAGCAGCACATTCCTGATCTTGTATTTTAGCCTTTGAGTGTTAACATTGCATTTGCCTGCCTAACTGCCAAGTGAAACTGTTTTTTAACCTTAAGAGAATTCTGAACGAGAACTCCCAAAAAGTCCCTTTGTGCTCAAGACACCACCCACCACGTATGCAGCAGGTACTCATGTGACTCAGCCAATGTTGTCTATCTCATACGCTGCAGGCAAGGATGTCCCAAGGCATGGTATATTGGCGAGACCAAGCAGATGCTACGACAACAGGTGAATGGATATCGCGCAACAATCGCTAGAAAGGAATGTTCTCTCCCAGTTGAAGAACACTTCACAGCAGTCAGGAACATTCGGCCTCGGATCTTCGGGTGACCGTCCTCCAAGGCAGACTTTGGGGTACACAACAATAGAGTGGCTGAGCAGATGCTGATAGCTAAGTTCGATACGCGTGTGGATGGCCTTAACCGGGACGTTAGGTTCATGTCATACTACAGGTGATCTCACTACACTATCCACTAATACAATTTAAAATTCTGTTTTGCCAACGATCCCCAAGCAGCAGGAATCGTAGAAAGAGCTAATGGTACCTTAAAAGGTCAGCTAAGCAAGTTGGTAGAAGAAATGGCCTTAATTGGCTGCAAGTACTCCCAACTTCCCTTTTTAATACGAGAACCATGACATAGAAAAAGACAGGATTCTTGGCAGCTGAACTGATATATGGAAAGCCCCTGAGGACTCAGCGGTCTGCACCATTAACTACCCAACACCCTGTTAATGAGCACGTCATGGCAGAAGAAATGCACAGATACTAAGCTAAGCAAAGTCTTATCATTAACAGGTCAAAGAAGCCTATCGAATACGAGGGAAGGAAGAAGAGCGAGCTCCAACATTTAAAGACCCTGGTGACTACATACTATTGAAAGACTTTAAGTGTGGTCCTTTATCAAGTTCTTCTGACAACTGAAACTGCAGTAAAGGTAGAAGGACATTGCAAGCTTGTATCCCCTTCACAATCCTAGAGTTAGTACTGATGCAGGCATCCGACAAAAACCCAACCAAAGTACGTGCGCCCGGACATAACCAACCCAGTTGTGATATCTCAGACGAGCTAAAACTCCAATGTAACTGTATAAATGAAATCTTTATTAATACCATTGTAAGTTATGAATGCAGCTGCCCAGCTGAACCTCATTTAAGCTACTCACATTGTCTATCCAAACGTCGCTCTTAACTTTATTGTCACCCTTGCAACACTTCTATGCCAGTCATCATGAGATGGCACAATTCCATAACCTGATCCTCTCCGTCAACCGAAAGCTGTTACTTTGAAATGTTTGTCTGTTCCCCTCAAAACGAACTGTACAGATTGCAGTATTGAGCACATAGTACTGAAATGACCAAATCTTAAGGCACCTACTGGCATGAGACTGACCACCTATACCTTCGTGATGGAATCCTCTCCTATCCGACTGACAGAAATACCTTTACACGTATCCTGTATTCAGTAGCTGCTGTAATTAACAAAACAATCTGGAAAGATGAAGACCAAAAATACTACGCACTTCCAATTCTCCTTCTGTTCCTAATGGGTTTCTTTATTCAAACTAAACCCCCTGATCCATGTGTTATCTGCTCACTCTTCCATCATTCTGATGTAGAGTGTATAAATAGGACTCACCCAGTTATGCAATCCCTCATTTGTGGTGGAAAAACCCATTTGGTAGAAGTAGCGCGTCACTGTGTGAAGTGCGCCAGCAAACTGGAAGGATTCAATGTTAACGTTGTTCCACTGTTAGAATGGTGCAGTGAAAGTACCCACGACATGTGCAAGTAAAGCAAAAACTGTGCAAAAATATTATCAAAGACACTGGTAGTACTCCTGCACTCCATCCATTAATACACTTGGACAACCAAACGTTTGATAGCACCCACTGTTTACAAGATTCAGCTCTCACTCTGAGTGGACTCGTCATTCACTCACAGAAGTGCACCCTTGGAACTCCTTTTAGCCTTCATTGGCTATGCGAAAACAAAGCCTACCCATATTTACCCAATAATGGTATGGATGTTGTGCCCTAGTACACACCTTACCACTTTTCACCCACCACCATGAAGTACCTGAAGTAGATGATGAATGGAACCCCACCAACATGTGAATCAGTACAAAACAAAAAGTAGAGGAAAAACAAAACGGCACTTACACAACTTCTTCCATTAACAAACCTGGTGGTCCAGGTTGCTGGGAGGCCTTATTCCTGGCTGGGGTGTTGAGATGGCCTGAGATCAGATAGAAATTTAAAAGTCCCACAACATCACGGTATAGTCCAACAGGTTTATTTGGAAGCACTAGCTTTCAGAGCGCTGCTCCTTCATCAGGTGGTTGTGGGCTGATGAAGGAGCAGCGGTCCAAAAGATAGTGCTTCTAAATAAACCTGATGGACTATAACCTGATATGTGATTTTTATCTGTATACACCCCAGTCCAACACCGGCGTCTCCAAATCTAGATCAGATAAGTGACCTTGCGTATGACATCAAAAACTTGCCAACTCGACTGCCCATGCTTTGAAGCTGGAGACCCGGATGATGACGCTTCAGAAGCAGCTTGTGCTAGGTTTCCTCCTTGCTAAAGAAGGAGGCGCTTGTTCAATCATTGGCCTGCAGTGTTGCACCTACATTGATGATTTCTCAAAAGACATTTTGGACGACACAGATATTATCAACAAAACGGGTCAAGATGCAGGGAAGATACCTGCCCCACCGTCATCCAATTCATGTGGATGGAGTGTTACTTGCTGGCTATAGGCGCTGTGTGGATGGACTGTGTGGGACGTAGTGATAATCCTTGGTCTCATCCTAGAAATATACACAGTCGTTCGCTTAAGCTTAAAATGGACTTTTCACCTAAGCCAAAGAGGAATTCTAGTTAATTGACCCTTGTCTACCCCTGTACCCCCATGCCCGAACTACCATGCAGAAATCCAGTATCTTTCAGACTCTGCTCCTCCGGACAATGACTCGCCTGAGGAGGCACCTATTGAGATTACAAATCAACAGAATGGACTAATTATACTTATATAAGCTATGTAGTGGTCATGAAATGACAAAAGGAGGGAATGAGAAAGTCTATAGCCTTAAAACTTGTCCTTAAGCATTTAGACTAAAATGTGATGTCAGAAATGAGATAACAAGAATCCAGAGAAAGTATATTCCTGTCAAGGTGAAAGGGAAGGCTGGTAGGTATAGGGAATGCTGGATGACTAAAGAAATTGAGGGTTTAGTTAAGAAAAAGAAGGAAGCATATGTCAAGTATAGACAGGATAGATCGAGTGAATCCTTAGAAGAGTATAAAGGAAGTAGGAGTATACTTAAGAAGGAAATCAGGAGGGCAAAACGGGGTCATGAAATAGCGTTGGCAAATAGAATTAAGGAAATTTCCAAAGGGTTTTTACAAATATATTAAGGACAAAAAGGTAACTAGGGAGAGAATAGGGCCCCTCAAAGATCAGCAAGGTGGCCTTTGTGTGAAGCCACAGAAAATGGGGGAGATACGCTGCACATCTCTATGACTCTATGACATTTTCTGCACACTAGAAAACAGACAGGCAGGGAGGGTCAGGCTACAAAAAAAAAGGGAACTCAAGTTATGCAGAAGGCAAAGACATCTGATCTCACCAAGTGATTAACAGGATGCTTTTAGACAATTAAGAACATTTGCCTTAACATCAGTGAATCTATGTAAACAGGACACAGAGTGATAAAATTCATGGCCATTCCCAGGCTCGAAGGGCAGAATGGCCTACTCCTACACCTACTGTCTATTGTCTAAACTAATGACAGTGTTTGATTCCGACCTCAAAACGAAACTCGGTATGATCAAAAGCCTTGTAATTGACAGTCAGGTCCTATCAATTATAATGGATTGTTAATACCCCATGCAAGCTAGGCAGATACAGAAAGAAAAACATTTTTTCTGTTACAAGTCTCTAACTTGAGAGTTCAAAAAGAACACAAGAGAGACAGAGAAAGAGAAACAGAGACCATTTTAGTGCTAAGACTGTCGAAGCCAGTAGAAAATTAACTTTGTGCTTACTTGCTATGGATTGAATTTAATTGCATTTTGAGATTTTATGATGATTTTGACTAGCCATTACTGGTTATGAAATGCAAACTCTATAAAAGGTAATATTGATGAAGCTTTAACTTTCTTGCCGTTTCTACAGACCTTACAGACTGCCCACTGTCAATTCTAACCAATCAGATCTTATGTCTTATTTGAATTTGGATCACAACCCTGCAAAGAAAGCATGTTTACTTTGAGACTAATGAATCAGTTTAAATGCAACCTTATGGTAACATTTCAGCCTCAGGTACAGAATGACTCTGTGCTTAAGATAAAAAGCAGGAGTCTGCTCCGAGTTTAAAATTATTCTAAACCTAACATCGAAGAGGATCTGACATAATCTGTCATTGTGAAAAAAGATCTGCCACCCTGCCAAACCATTATAGGCCCACAAAAGCAAAATTGGCTAAACTGTGCCAAAAACCACCCAGATTTCCTAAGCAGGCTCACAAGCCAAATCAGATAGCCCACGCAGACAAGGGAGTACACTTCATGCTCGCTAACAATGACAGAGTACCCCAGATAATTCAAAGCCCCAAGGGCAGTTTCACAACCTAGCAATACCAAATCCACACAAAGAGCAGGTCAGATAGAGAGGCACCAGCAAGGACATGCTCAGAGAACAAGAAAATGGAAGCATCTCACCACTTCAGAGAAGACATTAACACCTACCTGTGAAGAGGAAAGGAACCATCGATACTCTCAGTTAAAAATCACACAACACCAGGTTATAGTCCAACAGGTTTAATTGGAAGCACACTAGCTTTCAGAGCGACGCTCCTTCATCAGGTGATAATTTCAGTTACATCACACTGCAAAGTTTTGCTATAAATTCTGTATTATGATCGAGCTCTCCACAATCACCTGATGAAGGAGCGTCGCTCGAAAGCTAGTGTGCTTCCAATTAAACCTGTTGGACTATAACCTGGTGTTGTGTGATTTTTAACTTTGTACACCCCAGTCCAACACCGGCATCTCCGAATCATCGATACTCTCAGGATGTTGCAATGTGTGAAGGAACAGGACATTCATCCGATAACTGTTTTCCAATTAGCATCCTTCTAACTAGATTACTCCATTTCCAGATACACTGTAGTTACCCCATTTCTTAATCAACCTTATTGTGCAGCAGTATAATAAAACTGGTCTCATCCTCAGCTCTGGGAAGAGAAATTCTGATCTACCTGTACAGATTGGCAGTTCTGTGTCAGTCTAGTGAGTTTCTCTTCCAGCAATATCGCTTGCAATAAACTGTTTGTCAATTTCACTTCAAGCTGTGCTTTGTGATCTCTTACCTACCTGGGCAAATTTCTCAGATAGTCGGGAAGCCATTTTATGGTTAAAAGTTTGCCCTCCTTGCTAATAAGCCATTTCGTAAAACAATGGTATCAGACATGCGAGCTGTGCAAAGTTACCTTATGACATCTCCCACTTAATTTAGACTGTATTTCTTTATAGGAACTTATCTCACCAGCAGATGCCTAACTTGGTGGATTTGGTTTTCCCACCTGATGGGTAGCTCAAGGCTCGTAGGAGTGATCAGTCAAGCCCATACAGATCTGTCAATTAACTTCTCTTCCTTACGAATTATTGTTTTTCACTGTTATCTGTTTAATTAAGAACATGCAGTGTTTTTTGTAATCATTTTGTATAGAGGAAGCCTGTTTGTGACAGTAAGACAGAGTAGCCCGTGAGGGCTCTTAACGAAAGAGCGATATCCTACTCTCCTGGGTTTTTAGAACCTAGTTAGTTTAGCTTATAGGTATTAGTGTTATGTTGTAACAGGAATGCTATTGGTAAATAAAGGGGATGACTAAAATTAAACTAAAAATCACACAACACCAGGTTATAGTCCAACAGGTTTAATTGGAAGCACACTAGCTTTTGGAGCGATGCTCCTTCATCAGGTGATTGTGGAGGGCTCGATCATAACACAGAATTTATAGCAAAAATTTGCAGTGTGATGTAATTGAAATTATACATTGAAGAATTGATTGTCTGTTAAGCCTTTCATCTGTTAGAATACAGTGATAGTTTCACTTCTTTCATGTGTAAATCACAAAACCCTTTTTTTTAAAGTTGCATTCTCGGGTTAGCTGTTAACAATGGTGATAGCTGGACAATATGTTGAAGGTGTTAGCCCCCTGTGTTCTCTGTCTCTGACCTGATGTTTAGATTGATTCCAATCTAAAAAGTGAAATAACAGAGTTTTACATAAATTCATGCAGTTTTTGAGCTCAGAGTTCGACATGAATCGATGTGGTTTTTGAGCAAAGTGCAATGTAACTCTGAAAATACCAAAAAAATTCACCACACACAATATATATGTGTGCATGTGGGTCTTTGTCTGTCCATGTGTGTGTCTGTCTGGGGTGGGGGTTGAGAGTGTGAGAAAGTGTGTGTGTGTGTGTAGTGAGTGCAGAGTGTCTTAAGTCTGTGAGGGGGTGCAAACTTAAACTAAGCTGTCTGCTAGAGGTCTTTTATTCCAGATTACCAAAGAGTACGATCTCCGATACGAACCAAGAGAGTCTTACAGGTTGAGTCCACAAGGGATTCCCTGGGCCATCTCAAATCTGTATTTTAACACCATTACACCATACACACATACTCAGACACAAGTACACATACACACACACTCACGCAGATCCTCTCAAAGGCATATACTCCGTCACATTCATGCACACACTCTATTGTGCACATACACACTCTCCCTGCCTCACATGCATGCATAGACACAAGTCTATGGGAAGAATTGCATTTGTTCAAAAAGCACACAATTTGTTGGCAGTCAATTCATGTCACATTTTATAAATTCCTACTTTGGAAACTGAACCAGTCTGACTCAAGACTGGAACACAGAGACTCCAACCTCACACCTTTAATGCTGAGCTGAGACGTCACATTTTTAAAATAACGCCTTAAGTTATCTCGGGAAGAAGTTCTGGGTTTACATACTAATGATTTGAAACCTGCAACCCATTCTAAAAGATGAAAGTCTTAACAGTAATCTAGGTTTGTTCAATATGTCACATCAGTTGTGTGACATGATGAGCTTGTGCTACACATTCTGTGTCCTACGATCCTGCCCCACTAGCTACCTGCCAAAGGAGCAGCACTCCAAAAGCCAGTGCTTCCAAATAAACCTGTTGGAGTAGAACATTTACAGCGCAGTACAGGCTCTCAGTGTTGCACCGACCTGTGAAACCAATCTGAAGCCCATCCAACCTACACTGTTCCAGTACCATCCATATGTTTATCCAATGACCATTTAAACGCCCTTTAAGTCGGCGAGTCTAGTGTTGTGATTTTTAACTTTGTCCACCCCAATCCAACATCAGCACCTCCACGACGCCTTTAGATAATAGTCTTCGCCTCCATTCTTCCTACCTCATTCTGTATTTCATCTGCTACTACTTTGCCCTCTCTTCTGGCAAATGGGGAGTAAATTTCGGAAGTACCTGAAAGATGCCGGCGCTGAGACAGTCGTTATTTGCTGCCTCTCTACGGTCACATTCGCATTAACAGTGCTGCGGAGCAGTGGTAATATCACGACCGCTAGATCAGGAGGACAGGGTTCCAGTCCCACTCCAGGAATTCGACGGCCGCCGCCACAAAAAGCCCCAAAGAAACGAAATCCTGCTCCACGCGCGGGGCACCTCCACATCACGTGATCCTACGGCGCGTCATCACGGCTCCAGTGTGACGGGTGCCGGGGGTCGCGCGGACGCTAACCCCGCCTCCCTTGTCTCGCGAGACTTACTCGTGCTGCCGCGCTGCCCCGGGCGCCAGGGAAAAAGGGGCACGCGCGCCGCTAGTGGGCCATTCGGCAGCAGCGGCGGTGGGAGGCTGCGACGACGAGGTGGAGTCGGATCGCTGTTCGGGCTCCTGGTGAACCGCGCCCGCCCGACCGACCACCTCGGGAAAGAGGGAATCGTTAGTGACATACGATGGACAGTCGCAACGGCGATTTCAATATCCTGCTGGGCACTGATTCTTACAAGGTAAGGCGGCCGCTATCCCCCACCCTCCCCGCCACCGTCACCGTCAACTCCCGGTGATCGCCTCCACAGCGCGGTGCTCATTCAACTCTCGCCGTAGGCCGCGGTCCTGGTAAAGGTTAAACGGCCACCAGGCGCTATTTATACACGGGTGCAGGCCAGACTGCCCCGCCCCCCGGCAGAGGCGCTGGGCTCCCCCCCACCCCCTGCACTGTTGGCCCCCACAGCCCGGGTGAGTGAGTGAGTCCTCACGCCTGAGCTTCTCAGTGATATAGACCAGAGAGGGAGCGGTGAAGGGGATGTGGGAGGGCCGCTGTCCGAGGTGGTGGTGGTGGTGGTGGTGGAGGAAATCCCGGCTCTTGTCATTCCGTTCTCACCGACCCTTTCAGCGATTCCTATTTTGGACATGGCAGTGAGTGGAGGCAATGTATTCCCCCCCCCCCCTCCAGCAGAGCCTGAGAGTCAGTTTTTCCACCTGTAAAACGCACCTGTAATCACCGTCTCCCTCTTTCCCCGCCACCCCTCCGTTTTCCGTCTACCCTCCCCCAGAGAGTTGTCCATCCCGAGGTTTAACCATTTCGCTTCAGCTCAGACGAAATCGAAAGCATTTCTACTGTACAGCCTTTTCGATTCCCCTCGCTTTTTGGTCAAGGAGTGGAAATGAAACTGAAGCCTAGGAGGGTGGTTGATGGGGATTTTCTGTGGATACTTTTCAATGATGCGGCTCCAGTTTCTCACCACTTGCACACTTGACGTTTCTTTTGAAAGATTTTTTTTCAGAAAAAAAGAGAGGTCTTTTTGTTCCAAATGTCAAGGCTGCATAATATTTGAAAATGAATGTGATGTTATTTGGGTTAGTTTGAATAGGCGTATGAGTATTTTCTGCTCTGACTTTCTAATGACACAGCGTGACTTCTGGTTATCTTTGGCTGCTGCTATTCATAATTGGGCAACTTTCCATTTCTACACCTATCGAAGCTCACGGCTTATTAAACCTAAGTCCGGGTTAGATGCAATTGGCGAATTGAAATGTAATAACTCGATAGTGTTCTTTATTTTTCCCCGGTGACTGGGTTTTCCTCTCGTTTTATCAACCTGTTTTGAGTGCTAGCTAGCATTGCTCGGGTTTTAAATTCTTTCTGTTTCAGTTCTAACCGAAATTCCGTCTCATTCAACCGACAGGAGGCAGTGTCTGACTGGGAATGCCTCATATTTCATCCACAGAGGAAATTGATTGACACTCCATCCGTTATAATAAGACAGGGCGAGGTGAAGCAGTCAGACAAAAAAAAGTGCAAATTATATTTACTGAAGTTTTGTATTATGTTTAACGAAATCAGAAAAGACTGGAAAAACCCTGCAGGTCTGGGAGCATCTAGCTGATATTGAAATTCCTTGCTTTTATCCTTTACTTGCACCCAAAACTGGAGGAAAAAAAAACATTTAAATTACTCACCAATTATGTGTCCAAGATTCCCTGTAACCAGAACTGTTTTATCATTCACAGAACTTATGGGATTGACTTTCATTTTGTCATGAGCGCCTTAACTGTTTGTCTATTCAAATAACAACTAACCTAAATAAAATTGTTCTTTTAAAATTAATGCAACCTTAACATCTGTGTGGTTAAAAGAGAACTGAACGACTTTTATACCTGTTCCTAATTTTCACTCTGTTTCTTAGAATGAGGTCATGCATGTCACTTCAAACACAAGATCGGTTGAATCTGATCGCCATGTTCTTCAAGTTAGCCACTTCAAAAGTATATAAATAGTTTCTAGCAGAGCAAGAGGGGGGTAACTGCAGAGAATTCAGCATCTGTTGATAGAGTAAGGGAGTTGGAGTTCTCAGGTTATCAATGAGTTTTGAGTAGAGAACATGAGAAATTTGTCCAAAACCAAAGCTTTATTCCTGGAGGTTTCATTAAAGGCTAAAATCCTTGAGCATCAGTAGAGAATATGACTTCTCCCTGAGATATTAGACATACACTTTCCTGGGAGTGTTAACTTTGAGACAAAAGCAAATACTGCTGCAAAATTGAAACTGAAACGAAGAAATTGGGAACATCCATTAGACCTGGTAGCCTGATTCATGGAGACAGAAACAGCTGTCATTTCAGGGTTATTTTTGTCAAATATTTGCTCAGGGACCTTTGAAATGATCCCTGTATTTTTCTTTCCACAGATGCTGCCAGATTTGCTGAGTATTTCCAACAGTTTCATTTCTACTGTCTGTTTGAAATCCTTGTCAGGTATTTTATAAATACTGTGGTGGCAACATTTCAATTTCAGCCTTCAGGTTGATTTGACAAATGGATATGGATTCTTGCTAATGGACATTAGGTACCAGGACTCCTTTGATTGGCATGGTGAGCAGCACACCAGAATTATGGAAAATCATTGTCCTGTATTTGGATTCTTCAAATTTGTTGTAATTTCCACAGTTTGTGTGAAACTTGCAGTTTATGTTGTTCTTCCCACTTGAGAAATAAATCCACCTTTTTGAGAACAGACTTATAACTTATCTTCTGATAATACTTTTCATCGGTTCTCCCGAATTGCCTTCCCACCACCATTGGATAGATGTATGCATTTACAAATGCTGGAATTGAGAATCTTCTGTTAGTCACCTTGGTATTCTAGGTGTCTGATTCCAAAGTCTGGAATCAAACCCGTGTGATACTGACTGTTTAGGCTAGCTCTCCAGTTGGAAATTTTGGCAAAGAAAACTGCCTGATAAGATTGTCGCTCTGTCCAAAGGACATAGTTCCAGCTTAAGACAAACTGTCACTGCTTTTTATCTTCAAATGTGATCCTCATTTCTCTTTTGTCACTTATGCATCTTGTAGGATTATCCCTGCGAATGGATTCGGCTAGACAGAGTCAAATATTTGTATCTGTGAACTTTATTCAAGGAGGAAAATCATTTTGACAAGTGAACGCATAATAATTTTAACTGTTATTAATATAAATTCTTGCTAGTTTTTCTTAGATATTCTAAAAGGATTGCACAAACCAATTTGCCAGGAGCACTGTTTTAGTCCCATTTGAATCAAAAGTTGGGGCACACTTGATTGTATCTTGCAATTAATAACTTATGAGAACTTGATTGTTGGTTTGCTACAAATTTTCACAAAAACCTTTTGAGATCTTCTCTTGTGCAGAAGTTTTGCATTTACATAGTGCTTTAAATGCTATTTTAAAATCCCAGGTGCCTCTCAGAAGGTTTAGTACCAAATATTGTTAAGAGATAGGCAAGTAGTCAGCACTTAATTTTTTTTAATGTAAGGCCTGTGTTGAATGAGGTTGGAGATGCTGGACCTTGGTGAGTAAAGGTGCACGCATTGGTGCAGTTGTTTTCATTTCTTGCTGGTGCAAAATAGTGAGTAAAACAAAGAAGCTTGCATGTTTGTTTGACATTCCCTTCACCACAATCTACAATCACTTTGTTCTTTGGACAGAGTGTCAGTCTTAGTAATTGCAGCAACCTTCCAAGGCTCTTTCAGCCATATCTTGTAAACCTGTGACCTTTACTAATAATAATTGTAATGGCAGCAAATACATGGGGATCACTGTCAGCAAGTTCTCCTCCAAGTCTCACAGCATACTGACTTAGAACTATTTTGGTTTTCCATCACTGTTGCTAGTCCAAAGTCATGAAACCCCCTACCTAATAGTACTCTGCAGTTTATTTGGTATAAATAACTATACCCAATATTTCAAGAAGAACCAACTTGCGAACTATTGGAGATGAGCAATGAATGCTGGCTTAGCCATTAAAGCCCCATATCATGTAGGGGGAGAAAATGTAATGGTGCACCTCTTTTAAAATGTAACACTGCAATTCTTTTTCAAGATGTCAGATGTGACCACTGAAGTCAGTATTAGTTAGCAGGGTCAATGTTTGTCTCTGTCTGTCGATAGATTTAGTGAGACCACCACTGAATGTGTGATCATATAAATTAGGAGCACACATCTGCCTTGCTCCATCACTTGCTCTGATCATAGCTGAATAGATTGTGGCCTCCACTGTCCACTTTTCTGCTAAACTCTCCTCCCTCCCCAAGTATTCTGAGATTCTTGATGAACAAGGAGTCAGTGTACTTTAAAAGTCTTCAATAATCTTGTCTATAGCACTCTCTGGGAAAGAGGCACACAGATTCAGTTTTTTCTTGGTACGAAAGATGTCAAAGATTTACCTTGCATTCCCACATATCTAGCTTCTTCATGAGCTGCTAGGTCAAAAGACTGAAAATTAGTGAAGCACTTTTTTTAAAAAAAATGTTTAATCTTAAGCTTGGAACTCTGCAATCTTGTATAAAATCAGAAACTGTACTAAGTGTTTGTTATAAGTGAAAAATGCTCTGCTTTTTATAATTACTTGTACCTCAAGCATCCAATGCTAGGTTAAAACATGATTTTATTGGTTGTTTTCTGTCCTGCTGGAAGAAAGTATTGTTTGTATAAACCGAATCCCCTATTCACTGTTTTTCCCAACATCATGATTCTCTTTCTCAACCTGCTCACAATTAGCTTTTTGGACTTTGTAGGATGACAGATATGTATAACCTTCACAAGAGTCTGTTAAATTGCTTTTTTAATCTTTGGATCTGAGATCATCCATTTATCTCGCCCTACGTACATAATGCCTATTGGATTTGGTGATAACTATCTGTAGCCCCTTTATCAAAATTGTTTGTGAGGTTACTTCTTAGTAATGTGTATTAGCCCAAAAGGACTCTTACAACTGTTGATAAATTGGTCAAAGGAAAAGTTCATCGTAACCAAGATGTGACTATATCAAAAAATGTGCTTGATTTATTGCTATTGATTTGTGAAATCTCATACTTTTAAAATTGTATTTTATCAAATGGATGCTCTTAAAGTGCAGCAAATAGTGGAAGTTCTTGATGTCCCAAGCATATTAAAAAAAATGCAAAGAGCATGGTTATCAGTATGTGCCAACCATGTTTAAATATTTTGTTTTGCTATGGTTTGAGCTCAGCAGGTGATGGTCCCCATGTAGACACTCGTTTCTTATGACAGTTTCTATTCAGAACTAAATATTTCAATCATAACCCTGCTGTTATTCACTATCCCAGTTTTAAGTTACTGTTTCACAAGCCATGTGTTGTTAAATAAAGACAACTCTTTAAAAATAAGTCCTTAATCTGGTAATGGTACATGGTTATTTTACCTCGAAGCCAGGTAGCTCATTGAGCTGGGTAGCTGGCTTGTGGTGCAGAGTGATGCCAAAAATTCCCACACTGGCTAAGGTTACTGTAAAGGACTGTCCTCGGCCTTGCCCCTTAAACAAGGTCTGGTGGCCATCAGGTTAAATTCTGCACCAGTTAACTCAGAGCAGCCCAATAGTCCTTCAGGTCTATAGCAACATTACCTTTGCATACAATTTTGATCTGATTAATACTCTCCTCAAGACTGGTGATTTCAGACTTGTTTTTGTCCTTTTTATGAAACCTCAGTGATGCTTGCAGAGTGGGAAATTGCTTACTGAGTTTTGTGTCCTCTGTCTGGAGGATGTACGTTGTATTGAACTGAAATACTGTTTTCTGCCAGCAATTTTTGATGTTTTATTGACCTGACTGGACCGAAGGGTCTGTTTCCATGCTGTTCATCTCTGACTGCATTTAATTGTGTACCTCAATGTATTTTAAAATTGATTTTCAATTAATCCTTTTACTGTATTTACTGTTGCACTTTCTCTATTTACGAAGGTAACTCACTACCTGCAGTATCCACCTAATACAAGCAAGGTATATTCTTATTTTGAATGTCGTGAGAAGAGGAAAGAAGATATCAAATCCAGGAAGGTGCAATATGATGAGACTGTGTTCTATGGTTTACAGTACATACTCAAGAAATATTTAGCAGGTGACTTTTTGAACATTTTCTGGTGTGCATATGAATCAAATTTTAAAAGCTGGTGTTTGGATCACTCATTATATCTCTACTGCAAAATATATTTAAGATTTTTTAATGCTCATTCTAAGGTGTAATCTAGCTCATTCTTTTTTTATTAGTGTGAACTATAGTATGTAGATGTATATAGTAATGTGGGTTCATTCAGACATTAAAGAACATTTATATAAATGTTTTCAATGCAAATTTCAACTGTATATCCAGTATCAGAGGATTTTGTTTCTTGGACATTTAGGAAAGATATGTGTATGAAGCAGCTTGTATTAATTAATACAATAACTTTTTTTTCATGCAATTTGCCCCAGAATTTGTTGTCAGTATCAAAGAAATAGTGGTTGCTGCATATCCTTCTGGCAGCTTTCCAATCAAAAATTACAGTAGTAACTTGCTCTAGTTGGGTGTGACGCAGCCCTGATGGGGCATCTATATACCTGATGAGAGAGAAATTTTCCTGGCACCCCTGTAGACTAATGCTGAGTACATACCACAAATCTCTCAATTGCATTGATTTCAATGGCACGTTGGTCAGTGATAACTTACAATGCATCCCATAGAGCAGGGTGTTTTTGACAACATCAATGTAATTTATGCTTTTTAGTGATGCATTTTTGGATGTTGGGAGCAGTTATCTGTTTTACTCTGTTACAATAATGAACAGTAATAGCCTCTCCATTGTGCTCAGTGAAAATAGGTGTCACTGTTCTTGTCATTCTCTTATTGACATCCATCATAAATTTTATGTTTTAAATTATATACTTGATAAATGAAAGTTCTGCTTTGGTTTTTCTATCCCGTTAAAAATTTGAGGATAAATAGCTTGTCCAGTACCTGTTGCCTCTGACACTGGAATGCAACTAAGTTGACGACTCTGTATCACGTCAATTGCCCAAATGTTCCATGAATATTACATTGGCCAGAATTATACAGTGTGTGAACTCATTTGATTGAACTTTACTATAAATTCTTTCTTGCCCTTAGAATACAAATGCTTCCTGTTAGTCTGGAACACCGTCACTTGGTTGATCATTGTTAAATGTTCAGGTCCAATGTGCGGTCTTTCACATCTTGGCTACTACCTCTGAATCTTCTAGCTTAATGTCATCTGGAAACGTTCATCTCACTACCCAAGCAGTGATATTAGATTGAATTTAAATGTTGTTTTGTTCTGACCTGGACAAATTATTGTCTTCATTTGGATGAAGAGAATTATTTGGTTACCTCTTCATTTCCAGAAGTTTGGGGATCTGATGATCATGATATGCCTCTAAAGTGGAAAATTGGTATGATAAAATTCCTTGACAATTAGAAATGGTAGAGAGAAAGTGAGGGCTGCAGATGCTGGAGATCAGAGCTGAAAATGTGTTGCTGGAAAAGCGCAGCAGGTCAGGCAGCATCCAAGGAACAGGAGAATCGACGTTTCGGGCATAAGCCCTTCTTCCTCATTCCTGAAGAAGGGCTTATGCCTGAAACGTCGATTCTCCTGTTCCTTGGATGCTGCCTGACCTGCTGCGCTTTTCCAGCAACACATTTTCAGCTCAATTAGAAATGGTAAACTAGGTTCTGAATAAGCTTTTACAAAATAGTCTTTTAGGAAGTAAGTGCAATTGCTATTCTTCTTTTGTATAAATAACAATATTTATAATGGTTAGCTCTGAATAGATTTGCCACAAGAACTTGATGGAAAAACGCAAACTTGGATTAATTGTTTAATCTCTGAATGAAAATTGCTTCCTCTTAAATTTTAAACAGGCAAAGTTGTAACAAAGGAGAAAATTCAAGAGGCCAAAGAGGTCTACAGAGAACATTTTCAACATGATGTATTTAATGAGAGTGGTTGGAATTATATTCTTGAGGTAGGAAATTTAAGATTTTGCCTTCTCCAGGATTTGGAAGTATCAATTTTATTCCCCTGAACTAGCCATTTTGGCTTTACTTCCCAAGCCTCCGACATAGTATGTAATTACTCCTAGGATATGGTTTCAGTTGTCTTAATGTATGAGCCTTGATGCATGTAGTGGGCTTTTTGACCACGATATTTCACATTCCAACAAATTAGTTTTTCCTATTGTACTTGTATTTCTGAATATGGGTTCTGGGTAGCTGGGTTCTGGCTAATTTTCTTTTTTGATGCCACATCTTCATACCTCCATGTCCCTTTTAAGCAATTTGTTGTACAGTGATAAGGTTTATAAGCTTGCCTTCCCATAATTGTATTGTTGAGTGCAAAAACAAAATGCATTTTGGTCGATTCTTTAACCAAATGTAATGAACATTGTGCACATCGAAATGTTTTATGTTCACAAGATGATTGGCATTCCCCCAGTTGAACACCAGTCAGTCAGAGAATATATGGGAGACTTGGGAATTTAAATGAAATATTTGAATTAATGTGCCCATTCAGAATATAATTTACAGTGGCAAATAATGTATCTTTTTTAAAAATATCTGAGGGGGAAAACCTGAGCAGTTGTTCGGTTTATGTGTGAGAAATTGAATAATAGCACCTCATTCACCATTTTGGGACAAGTTAGATTTCTTTGTTGTCATAATAACTATAGCCATGTTGTGGTTGATGGAAACTCAAATCCACTGAGTCTTGAGTTCAGGAGTATTGTCAGCTCAACTGCCAAGTTCAAGCACACATGTTTCTCTGCTCAGCTAACTTATTTTACCTCCGAGTTGGTGCAGGCATTTAGTAAAATTCAGTTGCTAAAGTAGAGTTGCTGTGTATTTATTATGAGTTTAGCACAAAATGCCCATATGAAAAGAATTTGAACAATGAACTTATGTATATTGCTTAATACAAAGACATCTTGCATATATGTCATGCCTTTTAAGATTTGAAAATATTCAAATCAGCCAGGTATTTAAAAAGATGTTGAATCAAAAGAGACATTTGGAAAGATAATCATAAGATTTGGTTAAAGAGGTAACTTTTAAGGAGAGTCTTGAAGGTGCAGCAATATTTTAAGGACAATTAGAAATGGAGCTTGAAAATGGTGCAGCAATTTGTAAATATTGAAGGGCTGGAAATGTTCATTTTCTGAAGGGGAGCTGAATTTAGTAGTTGTGGAGATTTGAATGATACATGTCAGTTTCTGCAGGGGCTGAGAAGGGAACTTGATTTGTTAGAATGGATTGACAAGCATATCCCATGTATTGGTTAAGTCTAAAAGGACGTCAGATGGGAGAGAAACAAGAGATGGAAGTTCAGAGCAGAATGGAGGTAGTTTTTGTTTGTGAAAGGGTAAGATGAAGAGCTGAATGGATGCTCCCGAACTTGGTGACAGAAATCCATGAATTCTTTACATTTGTTAAAAAGGCAGAGAGTGTGAAAGGGACTTAAAGATACAGGTGATGGAGGAAAAATGCTGGCTTATCTTTGCTCTCTGGGAATATTGACATTTGACAATTTTAGAATTGGGCCCAGTAGAGCGCTTTGAATACAGTCAGACTTGATTGATGGCTAAGTTGGTTACAGTTTACTAACAATTATTCAAGTTTATTTGTTCGGAAAGACTGAACTTTAAGGTAAACAAAAAAATTACAACATTGAAAGCACTTTGAATGCTTTGGACATTCAGATGAAGTAACAGCATAAATTAAAATAAATAGTTTTTTGATCCAATCACCACGTATGGATGTGGCTACATTTGTAACGAGGGATACATAGCATTGTGAAAAGACAGGTGAGTGGAAAAGGAGGAGAGTGGTCCATGTTAAAGGACAACACGGACATTAGTGAGAAAGGATCTTGGCTCAGGAAATTAAACAGGTAGGGGGGGGAATTAGTGAAAAGGTCAGAAAACATTGGAAATAGTTTTTGGGCCCTTAAGCAACAGTCACCCCATTGGACAAAGCCTTCAGCAAAAGTAATCCAAGTT
>NC_057728.1:11950219-11951011 GCF_004010195.1 Chiloscyllium plagiosum
CCACACAGACACACACACATGAGGATAAACTAAATAACAGGTAAACTCCACACAGACACACACACACAGGGATAAACTAAACAACAGGTAAACTCCACACAGACACACACACGGGGATAAACTAAACAAAAGGTAAACTCCACACAGACACACACACACGGGGATAAACTAAACAACAGATAAACTCAACACTGACACACACACATGAGGATAAACTAAATAACAGGTAAACTCCACATAGACACACACACACGGGGATAAACTAAACAACAGGTAAACTCCACACCGACACACACACACACGGGGATAAACTAAACAACAGGTAAACTTCACACAGACACACACACGGGGATAAACTAAACAACAGGTAAACTTCACATAGACACACACACACGGGGATAAACTAAACAACAGGCAAACTCCACACAGACACACACACGAGGGTAAACAAAGCAACAGGTAAACTCTACACAGACACACACACATGAGGATAAACTAAGCAACAGGTAAACTCCACATAGACACACACACACATGGGGATAAATTAAACAACAGGTAAACTCCACACAGACACACACACTTGAGGATAAACTAAGCAACAGGTAAACTCCACACAGACACACACATACATGAGGATAAACTAAGCAACAGGTAAATTCCACATAGACACACACACACACGGGGATAAATTTTGGGCGGCACGGTGGCACAGTGGTTAGCACTGCTGCCTCGCAGCGCCAGAGACCCGGGTTCAATTCCCGCCTCAGGCGACTGACTGTGTGGAGTTTGCAC
>NC_057728.1:11951135-12000767 GCF_004010195.1 Chiloscyllium plagiosum
CAACAGGTAAACTCCACACAGACACACACACAGGAGGATAAACTAAGCAACAGGTAAACTCCACACAGACTCACACACATGAGGATAAACTAAGCAGCAAGTAAACTCCACATTGACACACACACACACACACGGATAAACTAAACAACAGGTAAACTCCACATATAGTTAGGAACACCTAGGAACAGGTAAACTCTATACCCACCAGGAGAATCAATAAGCAACATATAGAACTCCATGCACGCAATGAGAAGCACTCAGCAATAACTAAGCTCTACACACAGGGAAATGGTCAACAACAGGTAGAGTACATACACAGGGGGAAATATTGAGCAAAGGTAAAACTCCACTGAAAGAAACAAAAAAGAAAAGGTAAACTCAACAGAGGGAGAAACATTGAGCAACAGCTGAACTCCATGAATACAGAGAAACACCCAGAAACAAATAAAGCTTCACACACAGAGTGAAACACTTTGCAACTGGTAAATTCCACACAGAGGAATAAAAACTCAGCAACAGGTAAACTCCACTCACGCAGGGAGAAACAGTCAGCAACAGGTAAACTCCACACAAGCACAGAGAGGAACACTCAGCAATAAGTAAACTCCACACACACAGGGAGAAACAGTTGACAACAAATAAACTCCACATAAGCACAGAGAGGAACACTCAACAACAGGTAAACTCCACACAGAAAAATAAACACTCAACAAATGATCAATCCCATGCAGGAAGAGTTGCACTGAGCAACAGGTAAATGCCACATACAGGAAGACGCATGCAGCAACAGATTGACTCCACATAGAAAGAGAAAAAGGTGATCTCCACTGAGAGAGAGAAAAACCCAGCAAAAGGTAAAATCAACACAGAGAGAGACACTGAAAATCAGGTAAATCCCACACAGAGAGAAACATTCAACAATGACACACACACACACACACACACACACCAAATGCCCTCAAAATATATTAAGAAGAAAGCCTAGACCCTAACTTCCTCATCTTTTAAAGGTAAATGTGAGAAGTTGCATTCCAGATGCAGTTCGATTGACCAAACTACTCAACCTTAACCAAAACACATTTTGTTTTTACACAACAGTTAAAATGCAGACAAAATAAAAGGTAAAAATAATTTGCTTAACTGTAACTCTATAAAACTGCCTAACAAAATAATATATATATTAACTATTACGAATTAACTTTTTCAATATAGTAACATTCTATAAACACACCCTTAGCAAAGGCAAGTTCAATAGAATAGATTGTCTCACATGCAATTCCAGCAGCAGGAAGACAACCCAACTTTTAGCTGTAGCAGAGAGAGGAAATAAAAACGTCCACATCCGACTTCAAGACCCCAGCAACTGCTGAAAGTTAAAACTAAAAATCTTGGTTCTGGGGGAGCTTGACCACACCCATTTAGGCTGCTTCTATTGTTCCAACTTTAAAAAAAAACACCAAGACCTCACAAGCTGTTTACTTTGTTAGCTTTGAGTATTCTGCTCATCACCTCTGTTCCAACCTTTCTTTGGAAAGATAAGTTGAAATGTACCCCATAAAGCCATAATATTATAACTTTTGAGATATTACATGTATTAAGATTCATCTGCAGAGCAATAGTTGTGTGGATCCAATTGTTTTTGGTTGTATTACTTTAGAAGCCCTCAATGCAATGACTAAGCCGTTTGGTGATCCTAACACACTAGTGGTTATTTGCAGATTAGGTTATTTGTATGAGCAGGAGTGGGCATTTCTCAACCATGGAACTGGCAGCTCTTGCATTCTGGTTTTCCAGGTTGGAGTCACAGTACAAAGTACAATTGGTTATTGATGCACAAAGCATTCCACGTCACTGTGAAAGTATTTGTATTTCCACTCATTTTATTATGTGAAGATCTTCAAGTGTTCCTCCCATCACTTCCTCTGACCAAAAGTATGACATTACATAACTAGCTTGATTTATAGTAGATCTAGGCCTAGTTTAACACTGGCACTCAGACAATGAGCCACTGGTACAAGTTTGCTCTGCAGTAATCTTCTCACCTTGAAAAATAAGGAACCATTAGGCTAAGAGTTGGGAACTTCTCCTTTGGCAAACCTTATTTGACGATCCATGCTAGACAGTATCTGATTTCAAAATACAGCATCCTATTGAATAAAGGCAGACACTGAAGATTACACTAAACACCAGCAACTATAAAATCCCTGCAGCACTGAATTTAGCCCATTGAGTCCACACTGACCCTCTGAAAAGCATCCCACTCAGTCCCACCCCTCTACCCCACATTTCCCATGGCCAATCCACCTAACTTGCACATCTTTGGATTGTGAGAGGAAACAGGAGCACCCGGAGGAAGCCCACACAGACACAGGGAGAATGTGCAAACTCCACACAGGTAGTTGCCTGAGTCTGGAATCAAACCTGGGTCCCTAGTACTGTGAGAAAGCAGTGTTAACCACTGAACCATCGTGCCACTGTTATGATGATGTTAGAACAACTCAGGCAGAAGAACAACTTTAGATCTGGAAGCTGTAAGACTTAATGTTGAACTCATAGAGAAGAAATTTAAAGAGGATGGGTGTACCAGCCCCCGCTCCAAAGTAAAGATGTGAGGAAGCAGACTCACTCATGAGCTGCCTGGCCCATGCACTGAGAGTGGGGTAAGTTGCCTGATTGCATGAGTTCGCCCCCTTGCTCAGGAGGGACTCCAGCCATTTGGTGCTTGCGGCCAATGAGATTGGTCATCAATTCCATCACCGTCTGTACCATCAGATCTCGGGGTGGGCACAGTTGGGACTGCAGAAAGAGGTCAGAATGGGATCCCACCGGCTCTAAGATGGTAGATTCTGGGATTTTTAGAGCTCGAGTGATGCTGGAGCCCAGGGAAAGTGCTGGGGGCTGGGTTCTGTTGGGCAGGTGGAGGGCAGGGTAAGTTGGCTTCATTTCTCTGATGCAGTAAGGATGTCCCTGAAAGAGGTGCCTCACTCTTTCCTGCCTTTCTTCATGTAGATATTTAAGAGCAGCTCACCTACTCTGATCTGACCACTGATGACAGCCATATTATGGCACAGGCAACATTTTATTGGGTCAATTGGCCATGCTAAGTTGCCCGTAGTGTTAGGTGAAGGGGTAAATGTAGGGGAATGGGTCTGGGTGGGTTGCGCTTCGGCGGGTCGGTGTAGACTTGTTGGGCCGAAGGACCTGTTTCCACACTGTAAGTAATCTAATCTAATCTAATCTAATCTAATCTTAACCACCACCAGAAATCACCCATGTTTCCAATTGAATAATTTACGTGCAAAGCCCATTTAGAGCAATCCAATCCAGCAAAGGTGAGGGAGAGGTAAGAATAGGGGAGGGGGGCGAAATCAAAATGGAATTGGCAGGGACATTATTGATTATTATCCGAGGCAAAACCGTATTCAGCTGCAGCAAATAACTCATCTCCAGCCCACCATCTACAAGGCACAAGCAGGAGTGTGATGGAATACTCCCCACTTGCCTGGATGGATTCAGCTCCAACAACACTCAAGAAGCTTGACACCAGGACAAAACAGCCCATTTAATTGGCACACCCACAAACATCCAATCCCTCCACCACCAACACTCAGTAGCAATAGTGTATACTATCCACAAGATGCAATGCAGAAATTCACCAAAGATCTTTCCAAACCCATGACCAGTTCCATCTAGAAGGACAATGGTCACAGCACAGAAATAGATAAGTAAATAGTTTTAAGTATAGCTTTACTGTAAATCTACAATACTGAGTAGAGTGGGTTCTTTCTTGATTATATGTTTTTATTGAGATCTTCTCTTGATTAAATTTTAAAAATATAAGCCATAAGTATTAAGTTACCCTCGAGCAGTGTTTTGTCAAGCAATATTTTCTGTGTCTGTAGATTGCAAGGAGCAAAATGACCTTTAGTAGAGTGATATGCTTTTCCTGCCAGATCTTGGAGTTTAGAGAGAGTTTACGTGTTACAGAGGATTATATCTGCAATAAATGCCGTTAGTTGCGAATCTTGTCAGATCGAATGGATCGGTTGGAGTGACAGTTAAAGGCAATGCGGAATTTACAAGAACAAGGGGGTGTGATGGATGGCAGTGTGATGGATGGCAGTTATAGGAAGGGAGAAAAGTTGTAGATAGAGTCAGGTAGATGGGTTAACTCCAAGAAAGGTAGGAGAGGTGGCGGGTAGTACAGAAGTCTTCTGTGGATATCCCCATTTCAAACAAGTATGCTGTTTTAGAAAATGTAGGTGGTGATGGACTTTCAGGGGAATGTAGCACGAGTAGTCAAGTTTCTGGTATCAACACTGGCTCTAATGTAATGAGCGGTACATTAGGTTCCAAGTGACCGATTGTGTTTGGGGACTCTCTAGTCAGGGGCACAGACAGACATTTCTGCGTCCAGCAGCGAAAAATCAGAATGGTGTGTTGCTTCCCTGGTGCCAGGATCAAGGATGTCTCAGAGAGAGGGTGCAGAATGTTCTCAAAAGGGAGAGGGACTAACAAGAGTTCATTGTACATATTGGTAGCAACAACATAGGAAGGGAAAAGATGAGATTCTGAAGGGGGAATATAGAAAGTTAGGCAGGAATTTAAAAAGAAGCTCCTCAAGGATAGTAATATCTGGATTACTCCCGGTGCTATGAGATAATGAGGGTGGGAATAGGAGGGTACACCAGGTGAATGCATGGCTGAGGAGCTGGTGTATGGGAGAAGGATTCACATTTTTGGATCATTGGAATCTCTTCTGGGGTAGAAGTGACCTGTACAAAAAGGATGGATTGCACTTGAATTGGAAGGGGACTAACATACTGGCAGGGAGATTTCCTAGAGCTGCTCAGGAGGATTTAAACTAGTAAGGTGGGGATAGTTGGTGGTCCCAGGGAAATAGTGAGGAAAGAGATCAATGTGAGACTGGTACAGTTGAGAAAAGAAGCAAGTCAAACATTTAGGGCTAGCAGGAACAAAGCAGAGAACAATGTAGGACTGATAAATTAAATTGCATTTATTTCAATGCAAGAGGCCTAACAGGGAAGACAGATGAGCTCAGGACATGGTTAGGAACATGGGACTGGGATATCATAGCAATTACAGAGACATGGCTCATGGACAGACAGGACTGGCAACTTAATGTTCCAGGATACAAATGCTACAAGAAGGATAGAAAGGGAGGCAAGAGAGGAGTGGGAGTGGCATTTTTGATAAGGTTTACCATTACAGCTGTACTGAGGGAGGATATACCCGGAAATACATCCAGGGAAGTTATTTGGGTGGAATTGAGAAATAAGAAAGGGATGATCACCTTATTGGGATTGTTTCTAGACCCCGTAATAATCAACGAGAAATTGAAAAACGAATTTGTAAGAAGATTTCAGTTAACTGTAAGGATAACAGGGTGGTTATGGGGTTGTGGGGACTGGGTGGAGATTTTTAACTTTCCAAACATAGACTAGGACTGCCATAGTGTTAAGGGTTTAGATGGAGACGAATTTATTAAGAGTGTACAAGAAAATTTTCTGATTCAGTATGTGGATGTACCTACTAGAGAAAGTGCAAAACTTGACCTACTGTGGGAAATAAGGCAGGGCGGGTGACTGATGTGTCAGTGGGGGAGCAATTTGGGGCCAGCGACCATAATTTTATTAGTTTTAAATAGTGATAGAAAAGGATAGACCAGATCTAACAGTTGAAGTTTCAAATTGGAGGAAGGCTAATTTTGACAGTATTAGGCAAGAACTTTCAAAATCTGATTGGGGGCAGATGTTCACAGATAAAGGGATGGGTGGAAAATGGGAAGCATTCAGAAATGAAATAACAAGAGGCGACAGTATACTCCTGTCAGGGTGAAAGGAAAGGTTGGTAGGTATAGGGAATGCTGGATGACTAGAGAAATTGAGGGTTTGCTTAAGAAAAAGGAGGAAGCATATTTCAGGTATAGACAGGAGAGATTGAGTGAATCCTTAGAAGAGTATAAAGGCAGTAGGAGTACACTTAAGAGGGAAATCAGGAGGGCAAAAAGGGAACATGAGATAGCTTTGGCAAATAGGATTAAGGAGAATCCAAAGGGTTTTTACAAATACATTAAGGACAAAAGAGTAAATAGGGAGTGAATAGGGCCCCTCAAAGATCAGCAAGGCGGCTTTTGTGTGGAACCGCAGGAGATAGGACAGATACTAAATGAGTATTTTGCGTCAGTATTTACTGTGGAAAAGGACATGGAAGATATAGAATATAGGGAAATAGATGGTGACATCTTGCAAAATGTCCATATTACAGAGGAGGATGGATGTCTTGAAACGCATAAAGGAGGATAAATCCCCAGGACCTGATCAGGTGTACCCGAGAACTCTGCGGGAAGCTA
Source organism: Chiloscyllium plagiosum (assembly GCF_004010195.1). Classification (NCBI taxonomy): domain Eukaryota; kingdom Metazoa; phylum Chordata; class Chondrichthyes; order Orectolobiformes; family Hemiscylliidae; genus Chiloscyllium; species Chiloscyllium plagiosum. Next base: position 11,957,509 of record NC_057728.1, read on the forward strand.
GGGAAGCAATTACTGGGCCTCTTGCTGAGATATTTGTCTCATCATAGTCACAGGAGAGGTGCCAGAAGACTGGTGCCACAGTTTAAGGAGGGTGGTAAACAGAAGCCAGGGAACGATAGACCAGTGAGCCTGACCTCGGTGGTGGGCAAGTTGTTGGAGGGAATCCTGAGGGACAGGATGTACATGTATTTGGAAAGGCAAGGACTGATTAGGGATAGTCAACGCGGCTTTGTACGGGGGAAATCATGTCTCACAAACTTGATTGAGTTTTTGAAAAAGTAATAAAGAGGATTGATGAGGGCAGAGCGGTAGATGTAATCTATATGGACTTCAGTAAGACCTTTGACAATGTTCCCCACAGGAGACTGATTAGCAAGGTTAGATCTCATGGAATACAGGGAGAACTAGCCATTTGGATACAGAACTGGCTCAAAGGTAGAAGACAGAGAGTGGTGGTGGAGGGTTGTTTTTCAGACTGAAGGCCTGTGACCAGTGGAGTGCCACAAGGATCGGTGCTGGGCCCTCTACTTTTTGTCATTTACATAAATGATTTGGATTTGAACAAAAGAGGTACAGTTAGTAAAGAGGTGTAGTGGTCAGCGAAGAGGGTTACCTCAGATTACAACGGGATCTTGATCAGATGGGCCAGCGGGCTAAGGAGTGGCAGATTGAGTTTAATTTAGATAAATGTGAGGTGCTGCATTTTGGAAAAGCAAATCTTAGCAGGACTTGTACACCTAATGGTAAGATCCTAGGGAGTGTTGCTGAACAAAGTGACCTTGGAGTGCAGGTTCATAGCTCCTTGAAAGTAAAGTCGCGGGTAGATAGGATAGTGAAGTAGGCATTTGGTATGCTTTCCTTTATTGGTACAGAGCACTGAGTATAGGAGTTGGGAGTTCATGTTGCGGCTGTACAGGACATTGGTTTATCCAAATTTGGAATTCCAGTCTCCTTCCAAATGGAGGATGTTGTGGAACTTGTAAGGGTTCAGAAAAGATTTACAAGGATGTTGCCAGGGTTGGAGGATCTGAGCTATAGGGAGAGGCTGAAAAGGCTGGGGCTATTTTTCCTGGACCGTCGGAGGCTGAGGGGTGACCTTATAGAGGTTTATAAAATCATGAGTGGAATGGATAGGATAAATAGACAAAGTCTTTTCCCTGGGGTCGGGGAGTCTAGAACTAGACGGCATAGGTTTAGGGTGAGAGGGGAAAGATATAAGAGGCCTAAGGGGCAAATGTTTCACGCAGAGGATGGTACGTGTGTGAAATGAGCTGCCAGAGGAAGTGCCGGAGGCTGGTAAAATTGCAACATTTAAAGGGCATCTGGATGGGTATATGAATAGGAAGGGTTTAGAGGGATATGGGCTGGGTGCTGGCAAATGAAACTAGATTGGGTTGAGATATCTGGTCAGCATGAACAAGTTGGACCAAAGGGTCTGTTTCCGTGCTGTACATCTCTATGACTCTATGACTCTAAGAGACTCTCCTTATTGACTTGGAAATATATTGCTATTGCTTCACTGTCGCTGGGTCAAAATCCTGGAATTCCTCCTCTAACAGCACTGTGTGTTTATCTACAGAACATTAACTGCAGCAGTTCACCACCAACTTCTCAAGGGCAACTAGGGATAGGCAATAAATGCTGTGATACCCATGCCCCACCATTGAATAAATAAAAGACAACTCTTTTTCATTGGGCTACCAAGTGGTTTTCCTTTTTCACACAAGACAGAGCAAACTGTATAAATTGCTATTTGGTAAGCTATGGTGAGAACTCTTCTCACGACACATTCTAACTATGAACAGGTGGAATGAAACTTTTATTACTTTACTTCATAATATTAGAAAGAGACAGGAAGAAGAAATCGTTTATAAGACTCAATAATTCTTCGCTTCCAACAGGACTAAGCAAACTGGACTTCAGTGCCAGAACCCTTGTGGAATCCACTGGATCAGATAAAGTTCAATATTTAGTTAATGACTAAGATCTAAATACATTTGGAAAATAACATCCAGCAACCTGTATAATTCACCAGCTACAGTCAAATAATCAATTATTACAGACTTTTAAATGCTCTAAGTTTCTTGTTTCCTTCTCCAGTTGAGGTTCCTGTGATGGTGCAAAGTCCTCCAATTAAGTCCAATCAGTGGCAAAGAATATTGAAGATTTAGCTCAATGTCTTAACATCGTGCCTTTTAGCGACAAAATTAAATTATGGGAAATACTTTTGCAACAGAAGGTTTGAAACTAATTCCATGCAAGTCCCTTGAAGGGGACCTCTGGGGAGATGTTTTACTAAGCTCAGTGTGCTTATTTCAAAATATCTTGAAATTTCGGCAGTTCTCAAATTGGGAAACACATCTTTGAGGAAGCAACTTAGGAAGTCAAATTTTACTCAAATTGGTGAGGTGGCTAATACATGGTGCTTAACAACACCAGCGATAAGGATTTATTCCCTGTTCCAACTGAGGTAGCTGTTCAGGTCTGCCTGTTTTCTTGACCCACAATGATGTCATGGGACAAGCCAAGATTAGCCAATCTTGGATGATACCATGGCATAAAGAGAATCATAGAAAATTAATACAGCAACAGGAAATAAAGCAACATTACCAAACTGACGTTTTTTCCTTCCCCTTTGACTTCCTAGAATCCCTACAGTGTGGAAGCAGGCCATTCAACCCATCGAGTGTACATTGACCCTCAGAAGAGCATCCCAACCAGACTCACCCCTTTACCCTTGCCCTGTAACCTTGTATTTCCCATGGCTAATCCACATAGTCTGCACACCTCTGGACACCAGGGGCAATTTAGCACGGCCAATCCAACTAACCTGCACACCTTTACAATGGTTAAAACCAGTTTGACAGTTAAAACAGATGTTGATGGTCGAATAATCAATTGCTCTTCAGGGACTGATTAGCTCCCTGGTGAATTATTTTATTTACAATGGTAAAGCACATTCGATGTCACAACTTGCAGCAAACAAATGAGTTTATGCTTTGTATGGCCTGCAGACCCACAGCAGACAAATTGCCAGGCAGTGTCACAGCAATGTATACCCACAGCACTTGCATGTCCTTCAAGGTGAACCCTCTTAAATATAGGCAGTATGGTGGCTCAATGATCAGCACTGCTGCCACTCAGCAACAGGGACCTTGGTTTGATTCCACCCTTGGGCGACTGTCTGTGCGGAGTTTTCACGTACTGCCTGTGTGTCTTTGGGTTTCCTGCGGGTGCTCCAGCTTCATCCCACAGTCCAAAGATGTGCAGGTTAGGTGGGTTTTCCCTGTTTAATTGCTCATTGTGTGCAGGCTAGGTGGATTCGCTATGGGAATTAGCTATGGGAAATATATTTAGGTGGAAGGTTTGCTGTGGACTCAATGGGCTGAATGGCCTGCTTCTACACTGTAGGGGTTCTATAATTCCATAATATGCAAACAACATAATAATGCTTATGAAAATACCAACAAATAACACCTGGATGAATTGTGTGTTCAATGTTCATGAGATCATAGTGAAATATGAAAGCCTTCCATCATTGAAATGGCACTGGTATATCTTACAGTCACCTATCAGCATGTGTCAATTAAAATTTACCATGTCGAGAGGCTGCCCAATGTCCAAAATTCCCTATGGATGTGGGCAGCACAGCGGCTCAGTGGTTAGTACTGGAGCCTCACAGCACCAGGAACCTGGGTTTGATTCCAGCCTTGGGTAGCTATCTATGTGCACCCTGTGTCTGCATCGGTTTGCTCCAGTTTCCACCCACAGTCCAAAGATGGGCAGTTAGATGAATTGGCTGTGTTAAATTGACCTGTGCTGACCAGGGATGTGCAGGTTAGGTGGTTTAGCCCTGGTAAAATGTGTGGTTAAGAGATGGGGTGGGGGTCGTGGCTTGGGTCTGAGTGGGATGCTTTTTCAGAGAGTCAGTGCAGACTCAATGGGCTAAATGGTCTCAGTTATTCTATTCCATGAGTGACAAGAAACATCATTCAATCTACAATATCTATTACCTAATGTTTGGGCATCTGTGACTTGTTCCTCCAACTAATTGCAAAACCTGTAACTGCTAATGCTGTTCATGTGTGACAATGTTATAAAGATTTAACAATCGGAAACAGTATTGGATTTGAAAGAGAAATGAAAGCCATTGGGAAGGAGAACTGAGCAGCGATCTGTCAGAGGGTCAGTAAGTATGATGGGTCAAATGGACCCCTTCTGAGCTAGAAATGCTTTGCTTTGAAACCAACTTAAACAGGAGGACAAATTCATTTTCAAGGAAGCACTTTTTAAAAAATATGCATCATTATATTTCTGCAGGGTTAAATTGTTCAGCACAGTGGCCCACTGTTTATGTACCAGTTCTGGAAATTCCAATTAGTCACTCGCCATTTTTTTAGCATGTGATCAACTCTCTTTTGAAAGATTCCTTTTAATCTACTTCAACCACTCATTCAAATAGTACACTTTAAGTTATAACTCACGGCATTAAAAAAATTGCATCTCACCCTCTTCAGCAGCTGAATGCACCCCATGCCTACCTTGAATTCTTTTGGCATATATGTTAAATCCATGTCATCTGTTTATCAATTTTCCTGCCAGTGGAAGCAGTTTCACTGTCTACAGGGATCCCTTTTGAGTGTTGATTCCAGTAACTATTATTCCTGTACTTAATAGGTTGGGTCTGCAATCGGCAGTGAAGTGACAGAGCTCACCTCCAATCGTGAAGATAGCTGCCCATAAAAACTTGGCAAACCTCTGTGGTGGAAACTTCACCAGGCACCAAGATGTTGAATCACAACTGGTGCCAGGTGAAAGGGATCGCTAGCTGTCTAACAGGTTGATGCCAACAAGCAGGTACGCAGCCAATCACATGGAATCATTCTTATAGGAAGAAACGAGGGAGTAAAATGCATCAATTATCTTCTAGTTTTTAAAACTGAATGCAAAATTAAAATTTGTGCATACACATCAGAAGCTAAAATATTAAAAGATGATCAAAGTATAATGGAAAAACCTGATGCCAAACAAACTACAAATTACATTTCTAGGGGCAGAGAAGACGTTTAGCAGTAGTTAAGGTTTGGTATTCCATTAAAAATCCAGTTACACTTCATTACCAAGGGGACAGTGAAAAAGGTTTTGTGTAAAGGGTTCAGGGTCCTGCAGCGACCTTGCAATGATGCCACAGGGTTTTACACAACTAAATATAATTAGCACAGGTAGCTCAGAGATAGAACAATTTAGAATGAGAGAGATTCTAGGAGAATACATAAATACATGAAGAGAGTTTAATCCTCAATAAGGTAACATTAAAATCAAAGCCTGGTATATCCATGATTACCAAGAGTGATGAACTCGCATAGTGTAGAAATGGTGAGAGGTGAGATCAGAGTTTGAAATTTTAATTGTTAATCTTGTATGAATTAATGGCTGTTTTCCTGAAATTTAGTATTTTACTTAAAATACAGGTCATTCTCCTAAAATGGCATTTCGTCAACACAACTTGGCTGTAACATGATTGGTGAAATAGGGAATGATTTTTTTTAAAACAAGTACTCCCATTGGCTATTATGCAACTCCAGCCCTGGCATTAAGTGTCACAGTGCGCTGAGGACTGGATACACGTCAACATCACATGATCAGTCAGCTTGTGTGCTTTGTGGTGAAGTGCTTCCTGAAAGGTACTGAGCTGTGCTTAGTCATTTTCGGTCCTGTATTTTGTACCGTGTTTTCCATGAACATGGAAGGACAAAGAATGTCAACAGGAAGCCTCCAAGTGAAAGAATTGTGGATGGTGACCAATGGTAGTGGAGACTTAAAGTTTAAGTCTGTGGTGGTGTACCACTCTGCCAACCTGGGAGTTTTGAAAAGTTAACTTAAACCCCTATCTAGGTGTTTCCTTCAGATCAAGCAAAAGAGGTTGGATGATGGGGCAATTTCCTTTCAACCTTATTGTTGATGTTTCCAAGGATGTTTTTGGAAATTATTGCAGGGGAAAAGATTTGGATTTCAAGATTCTCCTCATTCTGGACAATGCACCAAGCCATCCTCCCACCATTGGTGAGCTTTCTGAAATCATCAAAGTGCTATTTCTGCCTCCGAACAACAATCGCATGGAATCATTCTCATAGGAAGAAACTAGGGAGTAAAATGCATCATTCAACCCATGAGCTGGAGTGCAATAGCAAGCTTATTATTTGAGACACACATTCAAGAAACTGATTGCAGCTACTGCAAGGGATAGTGAGGACAGTGTTCAATTTTGGAAGAGCTTTAACATTAAGAATGTTATTGGCATCATTGTGGAGGACTGGGGTGATGTCAGTAAGGACTGCTTGCACGCAGTTTGGCGGAAGCTTCTCCCAGATTTTCTCCATGGTTTGAAAGGTGTTGAACCATCAAAAGAGCTTTCAGCAATCAAAGAGCATTGGGTTGCTCTTGCAAAGGAAATTGGATTTGAAGAAGTGGAGACTGAGGATTTTGAGGAGCTGCTTGAGTCCCATTGTGAAGACCTCTCCACAGCTGATCTACAACAGCATGTTGCTGTGGGAGGAATTAAAGCTTGAAATGAAGACGACGAACTCCAGGATGCAGCACCCCAAGAGCTTTCCACTTCTCTTTTGTCTCTATCCTGAGGGAAATTGAGAAGCAGTTGCAGCTCTGAGAAGATAATGACTACAATGCTGACTGCAGCAGGACAGCAGTTTATGGCATAAAGCCTTATCTGGCACACTATCAACAGTTTCTTCATGAAAGAAGAAAGGTGGCAAAGCAGCAAAAACTAGCTGCCTTTTTAAGCCAATCCTCAAGATATAGTCCTGAGGACAATGAACCATAGCCATCCACTTCAGGACTAAATATTTTCTTTCTTCATAACCCTGCAGCCAGAACTGCGCCTGAAAGTGATGATGATGTTGACGATGACCCTCGGCCTCTGTCTTAATATAGTACTGTAACTCAGCAACCTCAGAAACATCTTCAAGATATCTTCCAGTTTTTCAGGGTAAAGTATTAAATTTATTGTATTATTTCAGTAAAGTATGGATAGTTCTATAACGCGATGCTTGCATTCTTGTGCAACCCCGCGTTATAGAAAAATTGTGCTTTAGAAACTGCACTGGGATTATTGGTGAGGCAATTGCATTATAGCAAACTTGTGTTAACAAAATGTATGTTATAGCAGAACACCCTGTATATGATTTTAGCATTTACTTAGACTATGCTATCATTTGTGTTTGGCTAACTACAATTTTTGTTTCAATTTTTACTTATATTTTTGGTGATCCACCCCAACTCTGTTTTTCTCATGGGCCATTATTGCTATTGCGCAACTTTCTATAATGCGAGGTCACACGAGAACGCAACCATTGCGTTATAGAGGAACAGACTGTAACTGGTATCTCTGCTTTTTTTTTATATGGTTGTTAGGAGATCAAACTGAAACACAGTAGTATAAATAAGAAAGGGTACGTGATGGGGAGGGGAGGAGCAGTACACAATTCAAGTTCCGGACAAGACCTTGAATTGTGTTCTTTCTGTATTTTCAGCCTCAAGGAGACCAAGAGTTGAAAAGCTACAAAAGGGGTGTGTTTTGAAAATGTTCAGGAGGGACATCATTGGATAAACATAAGCTCATTAAGTTGGACTGAAAGTCAGAACAAGACAAATGGTTGCCTAAACAGTCAAAACCAGATAAGTGTTACCAATGTCTAGCCTTTAAAATAAAAATGAGTCTGTATTAGGAATAAGATAAGAACTCTGATATATATTAAATATTCTTTGAACTAGAGGAGGAAATGGAAAGTCATTTTAGGGTAAGCCATGGAAAGGCAGTGAGTCCGGGTGAAATGTTCTTCCTGTGTAATATGTGCAGGAGGTTTCTCTAGTTGCAGCTACTGGACATCATGCTTCACATCATGAGTAGCGGTTGGAGTCATTGTGTAGTATTTATAAAGTTGAGATCCACACGGATGCTCACACGGTCAGTAAAAAATGCACAGGTAGAAAGGGAATGGATGGCCATGAGGCAGAGTAAAAGCACCAGACAGGAAGTGGAAGAAACTCCAAGTGCTATTTCCCTCTTGCACAGATTTTTCCATTTGGGGAAGATACATTGTCAGGGGACTGTAGTAATAGCCAGGTCTGTGACACCACGAGCGGCTCAGCTGCTTGGGGTTGGGGAGAGAGCTAAGATAAGTAGCAATAGTGCTAGTGGAATCCACAGAAGTTCCTGCACCTTCAGATGTGACTCCAGGATGTTACCTCCCTGCTGCCCGGATCAAGGACGTCACTCAGTAGCTGCAGGGGAACAGCCAGAGGTCATAGTGTATGTTGTACAAACAACATAGGTAAAATGAGCAATGACATCATGCAAGCAGACAGTAAACTCGAGTTGAGTCGAGTCAAGTGTGTGGTCTGGAAAAGCGCAACAGATCAGACAGCATCCAAGAAGGAGAATTGACGTTTCAGGCAAAAACCCTTCATTAGGAATGAGGCTTGTGAGCCAAGGGGGTGGAGAGATAAATGGGAGGAGGCTGCGACTGGGGAGAAGCTAGCTGAGAGCGTGATAGGTGGATGGAGGTGGGGGTAATGCTGATTGGTCGGATAGGAGGGTGAAGCAGATAGGTAAGAAGGAAGTTGGACAGGTAGGACAAGTCATGAGAGCAGTGCTGAGCTGGAAAGTTGGACCTGGGATAAGGTGGGGGAAGGGGAAATGAGAAAACTGGTGAAATCCACATTGATCCCATGTGGTTGGAGGGTCCCAAGCCAGAAGGTGAGGCGTTCTTCCTCCAGGCATTGGGTGGTTAGAGTTTGGCAATGGAGGAGGCCCAGGACCTGCATGTCCTTGGCAGAGTGGGAGGGGAAGTTGAAGTGTTCAGCCACGGGGCTGTGGGGTTGGTTGGTGCGGGTGTCCCAGAGATGTTCTCTGAAGCACTCTGCGAAGGCCTCCTGTCTTCCCAATGTAGAGGAGACCACATCAGGAGCAACAGTTACAGTAAATGACAGGTGTGGAAGTGCGGTAAAACTCTGATGGATGTGGAAGGCTCTTTTGGGGCCTTGGACGGAGGTGAGAGAGAGGTATGGGCACAGGTTTTGCAATTCCTATGGTGGCAGGGGAAGATGCCAGGATGGGAGGGTGGGATGGTGGTGTGCATGGACCTGACAAGGGAGTCACGGAGAGAATGGTCTTTACAGAAAGCAGATAGGGATGGGGAGGGAAATATATCTCTGGTGGTGGGGGTTCATTTGTAGGTGGTGGAAATAGTGGAGGAGAATGCATTGTATACAGAGGTTGGTGGGGTGGAAGGTGAGGACCAGGGGAGTCTGACCTTGTTGCGGTTGGAGGGGTGGGATTCAAGGGCAGAGGTGCGGGGAGTGGTGGTGGGAGGAGATATTGCAGTCTTTAAAGAAGGAGGCCATCTGGTGTGTTCTGTGATGGAACTGGTTCTCCTGGGAGCAGATGTTGTGGAGGCGGAGGAATTGGAAATAAGGGATAGTGTTTTTATAGGAGGCAGGGTAGGAGGACATGTTGTCCAGGTCGCTGTGAGAGTTAATGGATTTGCAGAAGATGTCAGTGTTGAGTCGGTCATCGTTGATGGAGATGGAGAGGTCCAGGAAAGGGAGGGAGGTATCTGAGATGGTTCAGGTGAACTTGAAGTCGGGGTAGAATGTGTTGATTAAGGTGATGAACTGTTCAACCTCCTCATAGGAGCATGAAGTGATGTCGATACATTCATCAATGTAACGGTGGAGAAGGTGGGGAATGGTGCCGGTGTAGCTGTGGAAGATGGCTGTTCCACGTAACCGACAAAAACACAGGCAGAGCTGTGGCCCATTTGGGTGCCCATGGGCTACCCCTTTTGTCTGGAGGAAGTGGGAGGATTCAAAGGAGAAATTATTGAGGGTGAGGACCAGTTCAGCCAAACAAATGAGAGTGTCAGTGGAGGGGTACTGGTGGAGACGCTGGGAGAGGAAGAAATGGAGGGTTTGGAGGCCATTATCATGGCAGATGGAGGTGTATAGGAACTGGATGTCCATGGTGAAGATGAGGTGCTGAGGGTCGGGGAAACAAATGTCTTGGAGGAGGTGGAGGGCGTGGTGGTGTCCCAAACGTATGTGGGGAGATCCTGGACCAGGGAGAATAGGACAGTATCAAGGTATGTGAAGATGAGTTCGGTGGGCATGATCAAGCTGGAATGATGGGTCGGCCAGGGCAGTCAGGTTTGTGAATCTTGAGTTGGAGGTAGAACTCGGAGGTGCGGGGTTCCCAGACTATGAGGTTGGAAGCTGTCGGTAGGAGATTCCCTGAGGTGATGAGGTTGTGTACGGTCTGGGAGATGATGGTTTGGTGATGGGGGTTGAGGTCATGATCAAGTAGGCAGTAGGAGGAGGTATCTCCGAGTTGGCACCTGGCTTCAGCAGTGTAGAGGTCAGTGCGCCAAACTACCACTGCCCCCCCCCAACTTTGTCCACTGGCTTGATGGTGAGGTTGAGGTTGGAGCGGAGGGAGTGGAGGGCCGTGCATTGTGAGAGTGAGAGGTTGGAGTGAGGGAGGGGTGTGGACACTTTGAGACGGTCAATGTCCTGGCAGCAATTTGAAATGAAGAGATCGAAGATGGGTACAGACCGGCAAGGGGTGTCCACGTGGATGGGATGCCTTGGAGGCGGGAGAAGCGGTCCTTATAAGGTGGCCTGGAGTCTTGGTGTAAAAAGTAATATCAGAGGCAGAGGTGGCAGAAGCGTTCAATGTCACAATGCGTGTTGAAGTTTTTGATCCGGGAGTGGAGGGGGATGATAGTGAGGCCTTTGCTGAGGATTGACCGTTCATCCTCAGTGAGGGGGAGGTCTGAGGGAATGGTGGAAACACAGCAGGGCTGGGAGCAAGGACGTGGTGTAGAGCTGGAGTTGGGAGTAGGGGTAGAGTCTGTAACTGGAGTGACAGTGGTAGTAGAGAGACTACCTGCACTTCCACACCTGTCATTTTCTGGCACCTTCCCCTGCCACCATAGGAATTGCAAAACCTGCGCCCACACCTCTCCCTCACCTCTGTCCAAGGCTCCAAAACAGCCTTCCATATCCATCAGAGTTTTACCTGCACTTCCACACCTGTCATTTACTGTATCTGTTGCTCCCCATGCAGTCTCCTGGGGAGACAGGATACCTACTCGCAGAGTGCTTCAGAGAACATCTCCGGGACACCCGCACCAATCAACCCCACTGCCCCGTGGCTGAACACTTCAACTTCCCCTCCCACTCCACCAAGGACATGCAGGTCCTGGGCCGCCTCCATTGCCAAACCCTAACCACCCAATGCCTGGAGGAAGAACGCCTCACCTTCTGGCTTGGGACCCTCCAACCACATGGGATCAATGTGGATTTCACCAGTTTTCTCATTTCCCCTTCCCCCACCTTATCCCAGGTCCAATCTTCCAGCTCAGCACCGCCCTCATGACTTGTCCTACCTGTCCATCTTCCTTCCTACCTGTCTGCTTCACCCTCCTGTCCGACCAATCAGCATTACCCCCACCTCCATCCACCTATCACGCTCTCAGCTAGCTTCACCCCAATCGCAGCCCCTCCCATTTATCTTCCACCCCCTTGGCACACAAGCCTCATTCCTGATTAAGTGCTTTTGCCTGAAACGTCTTGCTCCTCAGCTGCTGCCTGACCTACTGTGCTTTTCCAGCACCACAGACTCGACTCTGATCTCCAGCATCTGCAGTCCTCACTTGCTCCTTGAATAGAGTTTATTGTCACATGCACTCAAATGAGTGCAATGAAAATTTTATAATGTTGCCTCTTGGTGCCATCTTAGATACAGAATATCTAGGCTTTAAGTGCTGCTACAGAATTGAAATAATAAAGTGTCGTTAAAGTACTCAAGTTATAGTCCTTTTTCACTGATTCCATGCCCACCGGGCTTCAGAACACGAGCCCCTGCTGCCTCCATGCACTGGCCTCCATCCAAGACTCATCCTCCTGGCCAACCTGGCCTCACTCTGCTTTAACTTCAGCTTGGCCCACATTCGCTCTGCTCCCTGCACCAGGCTCCAGCCATTCTCACTGTGCTGCCACTCCAAGCTCTAGCCACAACTCACTTCTGAGACTCGGCCCATGACTGCTCTGTTCCAGCTCCACTGGGTCTCAAGCATCTGTGTTCCATTCCCTCCAGGTAAGGTACTTTAAGAAGTCAAAAGTTTGTGGTAGTGGTGAAAGAAGAAGAGAGAATAGAAACTGCAGCAAGAGGAAAATAAAGAAAGGAAAAGTTGCTGGCGAGCAGAGGAGCTCCGGCTGGACAGCTGGAGAATCAATTAAAAGCCAGGCCCTCAAGGGTAATGAACTCTGGATTATTCCCAGTGCCACATGTTAGCTAGTTCAGGAATAAGGAGAACAGACTAGTTGAGTGTGTGGATGGAGGGTTGGTGTTGGCAGTGATAAGACTGGTAACTTTATTAAAAGGCACTAAAATGGATTGTCAAAGGCTAATATTTAAGGAACAAATGTGTGCATTATGAGTTATATATTTCTTTCCGGTGAAAGAATGCAACAGGAAGGGATGGCTAAACCATGTCTTGCAAAAGAAAGCTTTCCAAATTAAATATTTCCAATGAGAAGTCCTGTAAAGTTGAAAGAAGAGTAACATGCCTGACAACTGGGAACTGTTTGAGAGAGAGAGATAGTCTGTCTGCTAAAATATGTGTGTTTGGGGCAAAACAGATTTTATTAAAAACAAGGCAAGATGTGGAGTGGAAGCAGCTACTTGAGGGTAAATCTAGGGCAGAGATGTGAGGTGCGAGGGGGCTTGGCAGGAGGTTTACAGGGAATAAGAATTTTCACCCAGAGATTGGTGGGAATCTGGAACGCACTATCTGGGAATTTGGCTGGGGCAGGCGACCTCATAACCTTTAAGAGGTACCTGAGAGGGATTCAAGCTGGTGGCGACCCAGTAAGTCTGCCCTTCTGAGCTCTGCTCCAGAACCCAGACAAAGTGGTGCACCCACCCTCCCTTTATTACCCAATGTGATAGAAATAGCTATTTTTTGACCCCTAGAGTTGTTCAGTGCTAGTTTATATACTTAGGAAAATGGCTAAAGGGACCACCCTCCGCAACAACGTACACATCGCAGCGTCGGCCTCTGCGATCACCCCAGGAGAGCAGAGCCTGATCTCAGAGTTTGGGAAATTCCGAGAGAAGGTCGATTCAGCGATGGAGGAGACCCAGGCCAGGCTTGAACTGATCTCGTTCATGCTACGGAAGCATGACCAGGAGATCCAGTGCCTCGGGCAGCATGTTGGGGAGGTGGAGCAACGGGCTACGACCTCTGAAACCGCGTGGAATCCTCAGCGAGTCTGGTCCAGGCCTTGGAACATCGGGTACGGACCTTGGAACAGCGGGTCGATGATCTCAGTTTTTGAGATCATTGGAAGGACCATCTATCTGGTGGGGCTTCCAGAACGGGAGGAAGAAGACCAGCTTGTCAGCTTCTTGGAGCAATGGCTCCCAAATGTTCTGAGGCTGGAAGTCGAGGTAGGCCGGGTGCGGGTCGAGCGGGCCCACTGGGTCGCAGTGCACAGGCCCAGATCAGACCAATGCTCCTCCAGGTCCTAGTGCACCTCCAGCAATATAGAGACAAGCAAATGATGCTGGAAGCCTCTAGAGCACTGGGGAAGGATTCCCAGGCTGATATACAAAGGATCACAAATTATGCTTTTCCAAGGCTTTTCTCCAGTCGTGATTCGTAAGAGGAAGGCCTTTGATGAGGTAAAAAGGAGGCTGAGGGACTTGAATATCCAGTATTCCGTTAAATATCCGGCAATATTACATTTCAGTCATGGAGGTTCCGTGTTCAACTTTGACTCACCGGAAAAGGCAAAGGACTTCCTGTATGCTTTAAAATAGACTGGCTGGCTTGAATAATATGGACAATAATGTTTATTTTGTTTTTCTCTGTAATTTGCCTGGTTTACCTAGTTGTTGGGGATGGTTTTTTTAAAATATACCTCTGGGTCATAATTTTCTTTTTTTTCCCTCTCTCTCTTCTCCTTTCTCTCTACCCTCCCAACATCCTTTGTTCCTTTTTTTTCTTATCATTTCCTTTTGTTCTTCTTCTCTGGTATGGGTTAGGGGGAGCGGTTGGGGGAGGCGGGGAGAGGTTATATATTCCTGTTCTACCTGGAGTGCCTAGGGTTACAGTATGGGGGGGATGGGTTGAATACCCACGTTTAACTTTCTTGTTATGTGTGTATTTTTTCTCACTTTGTGTTGTCTGGGGCGGGAGCATGGCTTCAGCTAGAAGGAGTCATGGAGGGGTTAGTGGGTAGTATGAGTGCCCCCTGTGGGAAAGAGGGAAAGTCTCCTTTCATTTGTGTTATATGTTGACATGTTGTAGAAGTAGCTGTTAGAAGTTTTGATTTGGTAGTTTTGGAAGTGGTATTTTTAAACTTATATGAACTGTTTATTGTTTTCACTTGGTGCGCTATGAGTGGGGTTCTTCGTCCCGGGGGGGTCACGGACGATTTCAGATGGTTATGGTTAGCCATTCATTTAAATGGTGTACCTGGAATGTGCAGGGAAGTCATTCACCAATTAAGAGAAAAAAGATACTGTCAAGCCTTAGAAAAGAGAGGTTTGATGTAGCCTTGCTGCAAGAAACACATTTAACCAATAAGGAGCATTTGAATTTGCAGCAGGGAGGGTTCGGACAGGTGTTTTTCTCATCCTTTAATTCGAAAAGCCGAGGAGTTGCTATACTCATCCGGAAAAATCCTCCATTTCAAATGTTAGATCAAATGAAGGATGAATATGGGTGATCTATAATTCTTAAAGCTTTAATACATGGAGAGGAGTATGGGATTTTGAATGTATATTACCTGCCAGCACACCCCCTTAAATTTTTAATGGATGTGCTTTCTGGGCTGATGGCCCTTGTGGCACATCATACAATTATAGGGGGAGACTTTCATCGTCTTATTGGCCATGAAGTGGACAGGATGCCTAGGGGCCTTGTGGGGATGTCCCCGCAATCCAGGCAGTTGGAGGACCTGAATAAAGAGCTGCGATTGGTGGACGTGTGGAGATATCTTCACCCCGAAGATAGAGATTTCACCTTTTTCTTTGATCTACATAAGTGTTATACCAGAATTGACATTTTTTTTGTCCCATCGACCTTTTTGAATTTGGTGCTATCTTGCAGAATAGGGAATATAGCCATTTCTGATCATGCGGCAGTGTACATGGAGGTCAAGGCGGGTGATGATGGGATAGATTCTCTGTACTGGCTCATAGACCCTTTCGCCTTGAAAGACAGCACGTTTGTAGAGTATTTTTCGCAGGAATTTAAAAGCTTTTGGGACATTAATTTGGGTACAGCCAGTAATCCATCGGTGCTCTGGGAGACTGCCAAGGCCTATGCACGGGGCTTGATGACGTCTTACTCTGCGACCTGAAAGTGGCAGAGGGGACAGCAGCAGTGTTTGCTCAAGGTTCGCCCTAATGCAGCTGAGTCAACATACTTTGACAGATCGTCTGTAAAATTGCAGCGAATTGCAGCCCTCAGGCTACTGTGAATGCTGCACTCACCCAGACAGCAAAGGGGAAATGTATTTTGCGAAACAGAGGTTATTTGAGTATGGTGATAAACCTGGTAGATATCTAGCGTACCTGGCCAGAAAGAAGAACGCCCCCCCCCCAATCTATCACATCCACCAGAGAGAGTGCTGGTACTCTTACTTGCAATGCCAAAGAGATGAATGCTGCATTTAGGAAGTTTTACTCTGAGCTGTATCGGTTGGAGGGCTATGATAACAGACTGACGAAGATGGAATCCTTTTTTAAGACCCTAGATCTTCTGGGTCTCACTTCAGAGCAGGCGTCTTTTCTGAATGCCTCCCTGACAATCCAAGAAATACAGGAGGTGGTGAGGCAGGTCCAGAGAAGTAAAGTGCCCGGCCCAGACAGATTTCGAAGTGAGTTTTGTAAGGAGTTTATAGACATGCTGGCCGGGCCAATGTTGGATACGTACAACTATAGTCAGGACTGCCTCCCATCCTCTTTGAGAGAAGCAAATATTTCTCCTATTCTTCAGAAAGGAAATCCCCAGAGGATTGCACTTGGTACAGACCCATATCGTTACTGAACATGGATTTTAAAATTTTGTCGAAAATGCTGGTGTTAAGTTTGGAGAGGGTTCTACCTTTCATTTTAAAGGAGGACCAGACAGGTTTTATCAAGGGTCGTAGGTCTACCAATAATATTAGAAGAGTATTAAATATGGTCCAGGTATGCCAGCAAGGGTTGATTTTGGGCTTGGTGGTCTCCCTAGATGCAGAGAAAGCGTTTGACTGGGTGGAGTGGCCATACCTCTTTTATGTCCTGGAACGGGTTAGTCTTGGAGGGATTTTTGCCAAGTGGGTGGCAGTGTTATATAGTGACCCGAAAGCAGTGGTTCTCACTAATGGTATAAGGTCGGATAATTTTAATATCAGTAGAGGCAGCCGACGAGGGTTCCCTCTCTCACCACGATTATTTACATTGGTGATTGAGCCGCTGGTGGAGGCCATCCGGAGGAATCCCAATATAACTGCCCCAGAGGTAGGGTCAGTCAGGCATAAGACCACCCTCTATGCCAATGACATTCTTCTCTTTTTAACTGATCCAATGACATCTCTGCCCCATTTCATACAAGTGATTAATTTATTTAGTTTGTTCTCAGGGTATAAAATTAACTTTATGAAAATTATAAGGCCATGCCTGTGGGGGGGCCTTACTAGAATATTCGATTTTGGACATGGAACCCGTTTCCCTTTCAGGTGCTCACAGAGAGGTTTCTTGTATTTAGGCATTTTAATCACCCCGGCCTTTGATCAATTATATAAGGCTAATTTTGTACAGTTGCTACAGAAAATAAGGCAGGACCTTCGGCGCTGGGAGGATCTTCCAATATCCTGGTTGGGTAGAATAGCTCTGGTTAAAATGAATGTTCTTTCTCGCTTATTATATCCCATGTGAATGCTCCCTTTGATGCTGCCAAGGCAAAAACTATGGAGGCTTTACAGTTGACTCGGATCTTTTATCTGGCATCATAGGCGGCCTCTTATTAAGCTTGTCAAATTGCACCTTCCGCAGGGGATGGGAGGCTTGGATTTCCCGGACTTTAAAAAGTATCAATTGAGTTCCTTACTATCCTGTGTGGCTGACTGGGCCTGCCAGAACCTGTGATCAACTTGGTTGGACATTGAGGCCTCCCAGGCAAAATGCCCCCTCATCAATTTGTTGTTTATGGACAAGATGAGGACTGTTATGGACCATTGCAGAAACCTGATTGTCCTTAACACAGTTTAAGCATGGAGAATGATGCAGCAAGGTGAGGGCAACTTACAAAAAATTTCCCCTTTCACACCCATAGTGGGAATGTTATGATTCTGGCCGGGGTTGATGGACTCTGGCTTTAAGCTCTGGGAGTCTAAAGGAATCTCCTATCTGGGAAAATTATTTGACGGGGAGGTCATGATGTCTTTTAAGCATCTGAACCAGAAATATGAGCTATCTAGGAAGGACCTCTTTCTTTATTTTCAGGTTAGGGACTTTATAAGAAGAGAGACTACATTGTTGATTAGTCCCTATAAGTTGGATATGGAGAGTACTCCAGTCTACAGGGTCTCTCCCGGTCATACCCTTTTTCACTTGTTAAGAAATAATGTTTTGAACATCAATGATCGGCTATGGAGAACCTAGACTCCAGAATTGGAGGTGGACATCTTGTCAGAGGTATGGGAGGATATTTGGGAGAGAATAAGGAAGATTTTGATCTGTAACAGGACGCAGGCTATGCAACTGAAGATACTCCACAGGGCTCATCTAGCACCAGAGTAGCTTGCAAAGTTTAAGACAGGAGTGTCCCCAATGTAAAACAGATGTTGGTACTCTTACTCATTGCTTGTGGTCATGCCACAAGCTTCATGGGTATTGGGGTGCCATAGCAAATGTTTTGGAAGAGATTTTGGGAACTGAGGTTAAGTTGGATTCGGTGTCCCTCCTCTTGGGTCTTCCAAATCTCCCCTCTTTGGACTTGCATGGGAAGAAATTGTTTAATATTCTTTCATTCTGAATGAAGAAGAACATTCTAACGAGCTGGGTATTGGAGAATCCCCTGGAATGTTCGGATTGGCACAGATTAGTAATGGAGCACATCCGCTTGCACTTCCTTACAAGTATGGTGCACCAGAAAAACGGAACTGTTTTATAGAACATGGCAGCCCTTTCTGAATTATATAGATGAAGAATTATCAGCTATATTGGTCAGGGCCTTTGTGTAGACATGAGGGTTATGTCTAGTGCTCCAGTAGGGAAAGAATCCTGAACAAATACGGGTTTGCTTACTAATACTCCCCGTGGCAGGGAGTGTAGTAACTTATGTGAATATGACTTGTTACCTTGGTTTAATATTTTTTTCTTAGTTATTTATTGAATTGTAGGTTATTTTCCTCAGTGGTTGGAGGAGTAGAATAGTAGTTTGTTTTCTGTTATTGTCATTATATTATAAAGTTGATTAGATTCCCTACAGTATGGAAACAGGCCCGTCGACCCAACAAGTCCACACCGACCCTCCGAAGAGCAACCCATCCAGACCCATTCCCCTACCTTCACCCTTGAATAATACGCCTACATTTGCCCCTTCACCTAATACTATGGGCAATTAACATGGCCAATTCACCAAACCTGCACATTTTTGGACTGTGGGAGGAAACTGGAGGAAACCCACGTAGACACGAGGAGAACATACAAACTGCACACAGACAATTATTGAGAAAAAAAGTATTTACAAAAATAAAAGGTACCTGAGAGTACTTAATGTCATCACACTCAAGTCTACAGGCCTAGCATTGGAAAGCAAGACTTGTGTTGATGGGCCGAAGGACCTCTTGTCCTGTTGTGATTCTAAATTATCTGTCTTCTGGCATTTGCAATTCTACTTTTATAAAAATGATTATTCAATTACTGACTTATAATTAGATGTTACTTTTGAGAAAAGTACTACACAGCAGCAGTAGTCATCTCAGTAAGTAGGTACAATGTGAATCACTTTGAATTACGCACAGCAACCAGAAAGTTAAAATCATTTAATACCATCATTAACAATTTATTTCACTATCTGACCACCAGAATTGGCTTAAAACTCAATCAGCATTTCCATGACGCAAATAAGTTTGGAGTTGGAGAAAACCCAGGCAGAAAAGACGGTCAGTGAAGTTTGCTAATCAATGAACAGCTGACGTTATCCTTGTGTATCGAAGTGCTGTTTCAGAATCCAGGGGAATTTAGCCCCAGAAAAGAAAAGGTGCAGCCACTGATCAAAGCATAACAAGTAATAAGGAATTGTGATACCTTGCAGGTTTGTTGACCCATCATGTCAGAAATTGTTGGAGGATGTCTTAATTATATTAGTGAGTGTGGTACTGATCAGTCTGTTCCCCACATGAACCACATGTAATTCAGGTTGTTAGAATAATTGTACATATATTATGGTCTAATGTACATTAAAGGTTATTGCTTTTTCAAAACCATGTTATCTTGGGACTTCATTCTCCAACTTTTCTGAATCTTACATTTGAATTCCTAGCTAGATCATAACAGTTGAGAAAACTGATTGTATTTCAAGTGTGAACAACTTTAAGAAAATGATAGTCAGATGTTTTATGATGCATTGGCTCAGTATTCACGTTAATAACTGAGGATTACATAGCACTGGCGTTATGGCAGCAACTTCGAGACCACGCGCATATACAGTTAAATTTAGAAGGTTATATTACCAAGTTGCCCAAAGGGGTTTAAAGATAGAGTTCTCAGGAAGAGGGAGAGGAAATTTTGAGGGTGATACATAAACTTACAAAGCAAAAGGATATGGTGACATTGCAGCAACAATTTGATAATGATAGCCAGAGTGGAACAGGAAGGAATAGCACTTACAAACAGCAGCATCGAGTCGAAGGAATGGTGGGTGGGTGGGGGAATTAAAGCTCTTTACTTAAATATGCTAAACATTTGGAACATGGTAAATGTATTAATGGGTATGACCCTATAGCCATTATGGAGACATGGTTACAGGGAGATCATCAAAGCTGGGAATTAAAATGTTCAGGAGTAAAGGACAGCAGACAGACAGGGATGTGGAGTAGCTTTGTTAGTACAAGAAAATAAAAGTGTAATAACAAGAAATAATTTGGATTGGAAGATGTAGAATCATATGGACAGAGGTAAGAAATAACAAGACAACAAAACTAATGGGGGTAGTCTATAGATCCATAACAGGAGCTTTTCTGAGAATAAACTAGAAGATAGCAAGGGGATATCAAAAATACATTAATCACAGGTGACTTTAATCTTCATATAGGTTGGGTAAATCAAATTAGTAGATATCCATAAGGAAGAGTGCATTTGGGACAGTTTCCTGTAATGATATGCTTAATAGTGAGGGATCAAAGTTAAAAATCACACAACACAGGTTTATTTGGAAGTACTAGCTTTCGGAGCACTGGTCGAAAACCACATGAAGGAGCAGTGCTCCAAAAGCCAGTGCTTCCAATTAAACTTGTTGGACTATAACCTGGTGTTGTGTGATTTTTTAAAACTTTGTATACCCCAGTCCAACACTGGTGTCTCCAAATGGGGAGGGATCAGGTTATTTGAATCTGGTATTGCATACGGGAGGCAGATTTAATAAATGTTCTCAGAATACAAGACTCCCAGGGCAACAGTGGCCACAACATGGTAGTATTTAGCATTCAGTTTGAGACTGAGCAACATGGGTCAGAAACAACTGTGCTAAATTTAAGTAAAGGCAATTACATAGGGATGAGGGCAGAGTTGTCATATGGATTGGAAAAGGAGTTTTAGCAGAAAAAATGAGAAACAAAAAGGGGCTTAAGAAAATAGCTCATGACTGACAGTAAGTGAAGAAGGAGGATACTAGCATAACTACAGTTAACTGAGGAATTTAAGGATTATTGTCATCAAATCGCCAATCAGCTATTAGTAAGTCAGATTGGTCATGTGTTCTGTGGTCCTTGTGTGATATGAGCCAAATCTCTAACCACGCATGTGGCAAGAATTTCCAGGAGGTGGAATTGGTCCTCAGTTTTCTCCAGTTCCTTTTCTATACTTATTCTTACTGATGGATGTTCTCAACTAATTATATCCTTTCACACAGGAGTTTCTTCAAAGCTGATTTGTTCTGAATGAGGGTCGCCCATGCATTGACATATACATTGCTTTTCTTGACAGAAGCCTTCAGGGAGTCTTTGAAAAGCTTCCTTTGTCCTTCTGCCAATTGAGTGTGTTCCTTGAGCTGGGCGATGATGATTTTCTTTGGCAGCCTAAGCACGTGGCTGATCCAGCAAAGTTGACTTTGGATGATTGCAGCCCCAATGCTGGTACGATTAGCCACTTCAAGGACACTGGCGTTAGCACACCTAATGTGGAGAACATTGATGGCATTTAAAAGAGTCAGAAGGATACAGCCTTACCCTCAAGGATCTTGGTAACAGGACTGATGTTACAGTTGTCAAAGACGCTCATCCTTGTTCACAGGAAGACTAACAAGGGGCAAAATTAGATTGGGGAGGCAGGGGAGTAAATAAACACACCGGAGAAAAAAGGTACTAAGGAAATTTATATGGCTAAAGGTCAATAAACCCTGGTCCTGATGGGTTACATTCTAGGATTTTAAAGAAAGTAGCTAGAGATAGTAGATGCACTGATATAACTAAGAAATCTTAAGATTCTAGAAAAATGCCAATGTCATACTTATTTTATTTAATAAGGGTAACTTTTTAGACCTTTTAGCTAAACATGTATTTGGGAAAAGAGAAGGGCCTATTTAAAAGAATGCAATACCAGAGAATTTACAGATAGATAATACAACCTAGCAGTCAGCACAGTATCAGAAAGGGGGGGGGGGGGGAAATCAGACCTGACAAAATTTGTTACAGTTCTTTGAAAGGGATAATAAGTAGGATAAAGGGGAACAACTGGATAACATAATTGGATTTCTAAATGTGTGACAGTGTTGAATAAGAAAATTTAACATATGAGTTAATAATATTGGGGGGTAATGTTAGTATGGACAGAGAATCAGCTAACTATTAGAGAATGGAGTTATGGGAAAGCATTTTCAGAATGATAATCTGTCACAAGCGGTGTGCCACAGGTATGAGTGCTGCAGCCACAATTACTCAAATCATTAATATTGTGAGAGGACAAAAAAAAACAGATAAGTAGGGAGTTTCCCCTGAGGGAGATAGGTTAAATAAGTGGGCAAACAACTTGGTAGATGGAATATATTGTGGGAAATTATGCATATTGTAAGTAAAATAAAAGAGCAGGGGAAATATTGCAGAAAAATACAGTACAAAGGATTTTGGGATCCTCATGCATGAATCATAAAGGGAAGACAATAAAATTTAATTCATTTCAAAGGCAATGGAACATAAAAATAGGGAAATCTTGCCAAAACTATAAAGGCACTAGTGATACCATGGTATTTCAGCTGTGAACAGTTTTGATCCCCTTATCTAAAGATCAAGATTTATTGACATTAGAGACAGTCCAGAGAGGTTCACTGGGTTGATCCCAGTTATGTAGGGATTTTATGAGAAGAGGTTGAGTAGGCTGATCTTGCATTCTTGTAAATTCAAATGAGTAAGGCATTCTTACTGAAGCAAGATTTATAGGAGGTTTTACAGGGTGGTTGCAGAGAAGTTATTTCCCCATTGAAAGAGTCTAGATTCAGAGGACATAAACTCAGTAAGGGTTTATCCATTTTCTTAGACTGCTGTTAGTCTGTGCATTCCTCATGACCAAGGTCGATCAAGGCTGGGTCATGAGATATATTCAAGACAACCAGTTGTCAAATCAGGACATGGGGAAAAGGGAATGAAAGTTGAGTTGAGGATTATTAGATCAGCCATGATCTTGCTGAATGGCAGAGCAGACTCAATAAGCTAAATGGCCTGCTTCTGCAACTAAATCTTATGGTCTTAGGCTTTGCCACACTTGCATTGGATTTCATTGCTGATTCTGTTAGCAATGAGGCAAGTACTTGATGTCTATCCATTTAACACTAGAAAAAGTTGGTTGCTGGTGCATTACTTACTGCCCAAATCTCTGCTATTGAAAAATTTAATTTTACAAGTGCGAAAGACAGAGAAATCTCAATGACCCGGCATTCAATTATGCAAATTTCAGATTACCCGAACAAGATTGCGATGCTTGGCTAAACAGTGTTATTCAGCATTCGATTTTCTGAACAAAATACTCTTTGCCAGTGTCCTTCGGATAATTGAGGTTCCTCTGTACTACATATTCAGATCAGGACCTAATCAGGTGTATACTAGAAATCTGAGAAGCTAGGGAAATGATTGCTGGGCCTCTTGCTGAGTTATTTGTATCATCTATAGTCACAGGTGAGGTGCTGGAAGACTGGAGATTGGCTAACATGGTACCACTACTTAGGAAGGGTGGTAAGGACAAGCCAGGGAAATATAGACCCATGAGCTTGATGTTAGTGATGGGCAAGTTGTTGGAGGGACAGGATTTACATGTACGAGGAAAGGCAAAGACTGATCAGGGATAGTCAACATGGCTTTGTGCAGGGGAAATCGTGCCTCACAAAATTGAGTTCTTGAAGTAACAATAAGGATTGATGAGGGCAGAGCAGCGGGCATTAACTTATATGGACTTCAGTAAGGCATCCGACAAGATTCCACATGGGAGACTGGTTAGCAAGGTTAGATCTCATGGAACACGGGGAGAACGAGCCATTTGGATACAGAACTGGCTCGAAGGTAGAAGACCGGGGGCAATGGTGTAGGGTTGCTTTTCAGACAGGAGGCCTGTGATCAGTGGAGTGCCACAAGGATCGGTGCTGGGTCCACTACTTTTCATCATTTATATAAATGATTTGGATGGGAGCATAAAAGAGGTGTATAGTTAGTAAGTTTGCAGGTGACACCAAAATTTGAGGTGTAGTGGACAGCAAAGAACGTTACCTCAGATTACAACGGGATCTTGATCACATTGGCCAATGGGCTGAGGACTGGCAGATGGAGTTTAATTTAAATAAATGTGAGGTGCTGCATCGTTGGAAAGCAAATCTTAGCAGGGACTTATATACTTAATGGTAAGGTCCTGGGAGTGTTGCTGAACAAAGACCTTGGAGTGCAGGTTCATAACTCCTTGAAAGTAGAGTCGCAGGTCGACAGGATAGTGAAAGCAGCATTTTGTATGCTTCGCTTTTTTGGTTAGAGTATTGAGTGCAGGAGTTGGCCATGTTGCAGATGTACGGGACATTGGTAAGGTCACTTTTGGAATATTGCGCGCAACTGTGTCCTTCCTATCAGAAAAATGTTGCGAAACTTGAAAGGGCTCAGCAGAGATTTACACGCATGTTGCCTGGGTTGGAGGATTTGAGTTATAGGGAGAGGTTGAACAGGCTGGGACTGTTTTCCCTGGAGCGGAGGCTGAGGTTTATAAAATCATGAAGGGCATGGATGGAGAAAACAGACAAGGTCTTTTTTCTGGGGTGGAGGGAGGCCAGAACTAGAAGGCATAGGTTTAGCACAGGGAGGGGGGAGATAGAAAAGGGACCCAACGGGCAACGGAAAGGGTCGTATGTGTATGGAATGAGCTGCCAGAGGAAGTGCTGGACTCTAGTACAATTGCTACATTTAAAAGGCATCTGGATAGGTAAATTAAGAGGAAGGGTTTGGAGGGATATAGGCTGGGTGTTGGCAAGTGGGACTAGATTAAATTGGAATATCTGGTCAACATGGACAAATTGGACTGAAGGGTCTGTTTCCATGTTGTACATCTCAATGACTTTATAACAATGATTGGAAATTGCTTCAATTTTATTTTTGGTCTCATTTCTCCAGTTGATCTTACTTTCCATGAATACATTATATGTTGAATATTCTGTTAAGACATGTCAATGCTTACCTTGATCATATACCACATCCTCTAAGTCAAGCTCCATTGAATGAGATGCCAAATAACAGCTTGTAAAGTTCAAAGTTTGTGAGAAGATTTGTAGCTCGGGTGCTCGTTGTTGTGGTTCTGTTCGCTGAGCTGGGAATTTGTGTTGCAGACGTTTCGGAGGAAAGATCACAGAAGCGCTTCACAGGAGGCTCCCAAGCACTGAGGATGTCACCTAGACAGGGGACGAAACGTCTGCAACACAAATTCCCAGCTCGGCGAACAGAACCACAACAGCCTGTAAAGTTTGCAAGTGTTGTGAACGGCAAGTGCAACCTGGACAATCCAAATCATTAAGCTTGATTAAAATACATTTAATGTTTCTGCTATCAAAAATATATTTTTTCTATTAAATTTTACCTGAATTAAGATGGATGATTTCAGATATTTACAGAACATACTGCCCACACCAAATCAAATGCAAGTTGGGGTGGTACTAACAGCAAAAAGTCAGCGTTTTTAAACAATAAGATTGTCTAGATAGACTTTAAAGGGACAAACAAAATTTATAAGCTTCATCAAAAAATCTTCAGGTTCTTCAGCAATACACAACTGCAGACAAATTACAGACGTAGTAACATTGTTTTCTTATCTAAAAGCAGAGAGCATACATGGCTTTTACACAAAACCGTAGAAATTTATTTGAAATTCCTCAGACATAATATACACCATGGAAATCGTAGGAAATCAAAGAGCTCTCTTTCAAAAGGAGCTATACAGGACAAATTGACAACTCCAAATATAGGTATGGAGTAAGACACTATGGAATTGTACAGCAGTTGTTATACACTAGTGGAAGGGGAAATGCTCAACAGGATTCTAATGTTGCAACCAATATCCCAACCAAAATTTAAAACTATGGAAAACAGGTGTTCACAGAAGCCTACAAGAATTGCTGAAGGATAAGCAAGGAAGTATTTTGTAACATTCCATTTGAAAGCTTTGAAAGGTTCATTCAACCAATACTAAACTACCAACGTAAACCACTCCCAGTGAGAGATGTTCCTCAGTCAGGTGATAGTATGTTACTTTGTTAACTAACTCAAATTGTGATCAGCATCTGCTAGTTAATGCAATTAAAGATAACAAGGCTTGTATTAATAGTGCTACAACTCTTGAGGCATGTTGGGCCCACGGAAGTGTCTGAAATGAGACATTAATTAAATATTTGGCTGCTATGCTGGATGTTTTATTCATGACTATAACTGACATTCACTTCAATTCCTAGACAGCTTCGCCCAATAGTTATTCAGTTCTTGGATTTAGTTGAATCATGAATATTTGCACAACTTTCTAAAATCCATGATATAACTTTGAAATTATTGGCACATTGAAGTCATTCTTCAAAGTTACTTAATGGCAATAATTTATCTTCAAGTATCGACTCTAAAAATTCACTTCACATGTTAATTTATACATTAATTATTTGTATCTAGAGAGCAAAAGAATTTCTTTCAATTTGGTGTATTCCATGCTTGTGTCTTAGAAATGAAAAGCAGCCCAGTTTGGAAACAGAAACTGGCCACATAAGTCATGAAAACATTAAATAGTAGGTTGAGTATTAAACAAACTTACTTTTTTTTTTTAAAAAACTGTTCCACTGAATACCTGTCATTTTGCTTTCTCCAACATTTAATGCTCCCTGCCCCCACTGCTCTCGAACATCTGGGAAGTCCGCCCCCTGATTAAATGATGATCCCAGACTTACTTTGTTGATATTTCAAAGAGAAAATATTAACACATTCAAATTTAACAAAGCATTTAAAATTAAATCATTATGTCTGTAATTTATATCATAGTAACATTAATGTTCTTCCTGTTTCACACTTCCCACAGTGGGACAAAAACAAAATTCATGATATCTGGAAATGGCTTATTTTCATAACCTTGTCCTTAAAAAAAGTCTTCAAGCCATTTCAGCATAGGTATATGAACCAATATGTTCACTTTTCATGTTCAAAAAAAAAAAAAATTCCTATTGCATAGTCTAACAATCTGTTTTACTGTTTAGGTATATTGCTGTAGTGAGGAGTATCAAGAAACACAGTGTCATTGAAATTTGGGGACATGAAACAATGATAGAGCACAGGAAACATACATTTCATCTGTTGTAAACAGCAGTCCCAGGAAATTAATTTTCTACTGAAAACTACAACATGGTGTAATATAGAATTTAAAGGCCTAATCTTTCTTCTATTATAAAATTTATACTTTTATAACCTTCTCCCCTCATAGGAAGAGATGTTAGGTTCATTTCATTCTACTGGGATAACAATGTGTCTAATTTTCCCTTCCATTTCCAATTTCCAAATTTCACCGTTACATTGGCGTGGAAACATTTTCTTTTGGAAAAACTTTCTCAAATTTAAAATCATGCTAAAGAAAAAGGTAGAATAAACTTGGTATCTCAAGGAAAATATTCTTATCAAATTTGGAAATGTGAAATAGAAGGCTTAGCTCTATAAGTGCATCAAAATTAATTAATATTCTTGACAAACCACAGTCTTAAGAATAAGTTCATTTTTGATTGTTCCATTAAACCTCAAAGTTAGTTGTGCGATTAGACACCTCTTTCCTCAGTGTTTAATGTTCTATAAAAGCCGACATCTTTCAGCACACAACTAGTTCTATAAAAAAGTGCACTATTAACTACCTCGCCTCCACCCCCCCCAAATTCTAAACACACTCGTGTGCAGAGAAGGCTTTGTTCATCATAATACCAAATGGTTGTACTACTGCCATTACTGTTCATTCCTATTCAGCAAAACTGTCCCTACTTCCAAGCCAGAACAAAGTCTGGAACTATAAAATTGAAACCCCATTCATTAAAAGAAAAAAAAACTTAATAGGAAGATTGAAAAGGAGTTTGGAATATGTACACTAAAAATATATATTTAAATTAGTTCCAACATTGGCCAACAATTTTCTCTGTGAAGTAGATTATCCAGTTCAAACACATGACCAACATTTGCACGTCTTCATAATTTCTTGTTACCACTATTATACCCCACAATTTACATATTACAACACAAGCAGCAGCTGTTCAAAGCAACACAATGTTAAAATTTGTGTACAGCAGGCGTCAGTTAAAAATGCAAACTGCACTTGGATGATCAGGGTATGGGTGGACTTCATTTGCTGTTTTATATGTGACCATTATAAATTTTTTCAACTTCATAGGCAAATTTTAAAATCATGATATATACATCTGTGCATTGAACCCGCGACAGACTTGACTCCATTGTGTACATATATATATATTTGACATGAATTTGAATTTATTGAAGTTCTCCACATTTACTCATCTTCAGCTGAGCATTTTCCCTCACTTCATCAAAAGTATAAGCCTTTATAACTTTGCCATTCTTGAAAACTGTATGCAGAAGATCCTGTAAAAAAAAAATGTAAAATTTAAATACAACTGCAACAGATTTAATGTCAAGACAAAAAGCTGACATGGCGCCATTTATTGGACAAGACAATGAACTGCACCCTGCCTTCCTTCTCAGGTGAACGGAAAAGATCGCATGACAACGGTATTTCAAAGAGCAACTCCAGCCAATTCTTATCCCTCAAATAACATCTGGAAGACAAATCATCTAGTTATTGTACATCAACAAGACGCACTGCAAAAATTCAAAGATCCTCAGACAGCACCTTCCAAATCCACGATCACTTCCATCTAGAAGCAGAAGGGGACCAGATACATGGGACACCACCACCTACAAGTTCACCTCCAAACCACACACTGACTTGGAAATATATCAGTTCCTGGGTAAAAATCCTAGAATTCCTCCTTAAGGGCAGGTGGACTGTAGGGGTTCAAGGTGGCAGCTCACCACCACCTTCAAGGGCAACTAAGAATGGACAATAAATGCTGGCCAGCCAGCAACATTCATATCCTACAAATTAATTTTTTAAAAATCCGAATGTGGGAACCTTCATTGCTCCTGCTGGCTGCTACATTTCTTATACTGTAACAGAGATTGCACTTTAAAGCATTTTATTGCCTGAAAATGCTCTGGCACTTCCAATCAGTCCCTTTTCCTTCATTAGAGTACAGTAACTCAAAACAGACGTTAGCAAAAAGATAGCAAGAGAACAGGAACTAGATTGCATAAAGTACAAGGCTTTCATATCAAATGGATAGCATAACACTGATTTTTTTAAAAAAAAGAAAAGCATTAATGATTAGAACAGCCAGTCTAGATAGACAGCAGATTCACTCACTCAGTCCTGCTTTTCAATAATGTGGCTTGACTCAAATCACATTAGAGGTAGGTTGTATTTTAACTTTTGCCTCTGATGTGTGTTCTCAGTTACAACTAAAAGCTTGAGGTTGTCAGTAATTGCATATTTAAAAAGATCTTATTTAAATACGGAATATTTCATATTATAGTTGGACAAAAGCAGAGGCAAAGACAGAGAGAGAATACGACAGTTAGGGTGAGAAAAGGGATGGATGATAGTCTGCCAAAAAAGAAAAAAAAACTAAATTAGTGGGGACTGCAAATAGTTTAAGTAAACATTTTCATCTACTTAAGGTTCCCATTAACAGCTTTTCTTTCTTCCCAGCAGACTCCAATTGTTGCTTGCGCGCTCTCTCTCCCCAACACCCCCCCAGCTCTGCCTATCTGCTCAATATCCGTCTCTCCCCTACCCCAATACAGTTCAACCTTCTTATTTCACACTTTCCTCATCTTTTCCCTGAAAAAAAGCATTAGCACAGCAATTCACAAAGCCCCTCTTGCTGCTTTTTTGCAAGCTGACTGAGACATTGTTCCCCTTTACTATTTGGGAATCTGTTAAATAATATAGATCCTTAGTACAGCAAGAGCTAGCTATTTCTGCCTTTTTCCACCTCCATCCCCCCGCCCACTTAATAATGCCAGCAAATGCCTGTAAAGCCAACCCTGTGCCTATACTGAAAGTTAACAAAGTAACACAGCCAATGTAAATATCACATGTTCTTTTAAACCTGCTCTTTGCATCACTCCCTGTTTTTTCTAACCACATTCTCTGCTGCATCATTTGTAACAAGTCATATGTTCCTCACAATGCTGACTGCATATTCACACTTGTATGCACGTAACATAACCTTTACGTGCACAGTGCTCGAGAAATATTATTTTTATTTATACTATTTTGTTGACATATTCTGCTGGAGGAAAGTCTATGCTGTTTGATAGAAGAACTTTGATACAGTTCAAGGTTCAGACATATGCTTTAAAACAAGAACCCAGGGTACAGTACTGGATTGCTTTTCTTGTGGATTAAAACTTTCGTTATAATACTGAACTGGGGAGAAAGAGTAAAATTCCACAAATGTTAACAATTTGTTCTAATCAAATGAATTTACCTCAGCACTATTATGTTCAACTTTCCATGTTTTTGTGATAATAGAAAAATTAAATTCAAAGTTTACTTACAGGACCATTTTCTTCCAGTTCTCCTTTACCCTCTTCAAGTGTGACATAATGCCCTGCAGGAGTACAATGCAAAGATAGACGTCCTTTCTTGGATCGCTTGTTTGGATCCATGACTGGATCTTTGAAAACATTTACCTGAAAATGAGAAAGGTCAATCTATATATGTACAAATTACAATTCTTAACATGAACGAAAAAGCATCTGTTATTATGAAAGCACCCACACAAATATAGAGATAAATTCATGATGTCAAGTCACACTAGGATTAGCAAGGTTCCAGGTTCATAACTGCTAACCGGTGATTACCAGTGGAAAGCGCATTGATGAATAACAGTTTGCCAGCACTCAGTATCTGTTCTCATATTGAAGAAAGGCAATGTACTGATGCCATTTTAATCATAATATGCAAGCATTAGCTGTGGAGTACAGCAGTGAATCCATAAAAAGAATTAGAAAGTTACTTCAAAAGGGGAATATTAAAAAGGACTTGTAAAGTGGGGAACGGTTAGCTTATATTAGGAGTCACAGATAAGATAAAACTGGCAGAAATGACTATGTATGGTTACACAAGACGTATCTAGTTATACTGTTGCTTGTCAAAAGAAGTGTGTAAAGTCTAAAGTTTCATACTACAGATGCACAATCCTTTATCAGAAAGGCTTGGGACCAACTGGTTTTCAGAATTCAGAATTTTTCGAATTTCCAAATAAGTGAGTTTGATTGTGAAATTTTTAAAAAAAAATCTTAAGGATTAGAGTTAGAGTTACTGAGTAAAACAGGGCCTCGAAACAGCATCAAGGCCTGCCGGTGCTGGGCCATGCCCCTCACGTCGTATCCAAGTGACACGCACCGAGTGGGTGTGACTGGGTTAATTGTTTACATGCCAAACAACCTTGTTAATGAGAAAGAAAAACTTCACAAAAACCTTCGTACTTGAGCTTTTTGGATTTCGGATAAAGGGTTGTCTACCTGTACAGGATTGAAGTATGTGATCTGAGCTGAGAACTCAAAAGGATTTGGAGGCCAAAATGAGCATTAAACGTATTGGCCTACTTAAAATTATTCTGGAATTCAGCTCAAACAAGTTTATACATTCATGCCCTTAGTTAATCATTTACATATTGGATACTGAGACATAACATTCAATATCAAACCTAAAATCATTTCTCTACCCAAATCTAGAATGATTTCATGTACAATTCAACAAAAGCATTACATACCCCAAGTCCATTGGTTACGACATAACTACATTTGAACGAACAGTTCAGGAGATCTCTGGTCATTTTCTGCAACAAAGCACCACCAGATCCAAAGGTAATGTTCTCAATGCTCCACTTATGTGCTTTCATTCCCTGTACGATCTGAAAAACAACATACACTACTTCTTGAATTGCTCACGGATAGCCCCATAAATATAGCTACTGATGAAATCTGCATGTCTTAGTTCATTTTTCAGTAACAATCCTCTACTGACTCCATAGATAAAATCTCTGTCCTTGACTGAATCTGTGTTGCAGTGGTAGTGTTCCTACCTCTGGGCCAAGAGGCACAAATTGAAATCCCACCTACTCCAGATTTATGCCATAATATCTGAACAGGTTGATTACAGATATCTGGATGCATCTGTTTTTTTTTTACAACTAAGCAGACTTCCTTTCCAATTTAATCAAAAACACTCCGATTTAAGACAGACATTCTTCAAAATACCTTTACCGTTTGAACTCGTGTCAGAGTATCTCATTTCTATGGTTTAACTCTGGATTTACTATTATTTCAGTACTATATGCAATTCATATCTATAACAGCCACAATGCCAGCACTTTAATATCTACCCACTACAACCACCAAAACTGGGCATGGTATTCAAGGCATATCCAGACCAATTCCCTGCATAGTTTAATCTATGTTTATTTTGATTTAGAGTCTCTGCTTTGAATATGTACAGCCACTGGCATGTCACAATTTTCTTGTCCAGGAAATAATTTTATTTAAATTGTACAAAAATAGTGGATAGAACACAGAAATTGAACAGAAATAGAGCAGGGGTGGGTCCGTCAGCTTTTGAGCCTGGCCTGCCATTCAATAGGATCATGGCTGATCATCCAACTCAGTACCTTGCTCCCGCTTTTCTCCCAATACTATTCGACTCCTTTGGTCCCAACAACTGTATCTAATCCACTCATGAAAACCCAATCAATACCTTGGTCTCAACCAATTCCTGTGACAGAGAATGCCTAAATTGATAGATAAATACAATAAGGTGTTGAAAAGGAGTTTAAAAACATCCACAAAGTTCAATGCACCGATCATTACTTGCCAGCTTATACTGGCTCCTACCCTCCGGTTTAAGAGGAGTGTTTAAAGTTGTTCAATGGTTTCACTCAAGTGTTATTATAACTACCTGAACTTAACTGCAACAAATTCTGTTCTACTAACTCAGATGCCTTCCACAATGCTAGCCATAAATTCTCTCCAGTTTCGTCTCAAGGTTCTCCTTAAAACCATTCCAGCTTTTTGGTCATCCCTTCTAACATTGATTTGTGAAAAAGACATGCTGTTGTAGTTCACTTAGCTTTAAATGGTGATCTTCAAGCAGTTTAGCTCAGAACAGTCAGTTATCAAGGCGTTTTGAGAAAAAAAAAATCTAGTGCTAGCAATTATTTTGCTAGACTATGGACTCTTACCTCTTGCAGAGTGTTTATATCCACACCATCTCCCTGAATAATTCTCAAGAAAGGAGGAAGCACCTTATAACCTTTCGGGTTCTCCGTTGGTGGAAATTTCTTTCCCAGGATTTCAAGAACCTGTTCATCAGAGCATGGACATTTTAATAATTCTGCAACACAAAGTCAAGGCTTACTTCTCCCCAATCCAGCTTGAACAAGGCAGTGTGCAAACAGATCAGAGAGAAAATTTGCATCCGAGATAGAATCCAGCAAAGAATAATGACATTCAAAAAGCTCTCCTAGTCTGCTTACACTGTCTGACACACCTCAATCCAGATCAGAGTTGGCAAGCTAGCTACCATGACGCCAGCACCTGACAACATTCATCCCTAGTCTCAGCATAAACAATTCTCATGAAGGGTACATATCCTGTGGCAGAATTGTTTTTGAAAAATCACAGTGCGAAAAGGAGACCATTTGGCTGATCATGTCTACATGAACTCTCCAAATGAGCATCATGCATTAGGGCCATTCTCTCATGCTTTCCCTGTAATACTGCAAATGATGTCAATTTATAATTGAAAGCCCTCTTGACTCATTTCTAGGCAGTAGATTCCAGACCTGAATCACTTGTTCACTTCTAATTTTGTCCTCCCGATCTAGTTTAACGTTACTCCACATGGTTTTGAGCAGCTCTATCAAGTCTACACTCAGCTTTTTCCTCGGCTAGAATTGAGTCAGAACTGAAGTGTCTCATTCCTGGAACCATTCTTGTATATTGCTTCTGCACTCTCCCCAATGCATTCACAAAAAAAGGTTTAGAGGGATATGGGCCAGGTGTAGGGAAGCGGGTCGGGATGAATGAGTTGATTGGAATGTTCTGTTTCTGGGCTGCATGACTAATTGTGCATGACACTCCAGCGGAGGTCCACTAGTGTCTCATACAAGTTCAGCAAAACTTATCATAGCATAGAATACAGGAGTTGAGAAAGTCCAGAATACTGCATGGTTTGTTGCCTGCTCTCTCCATCTATCCAGCCACTTTTATGTGCATATGCACATATATACCCAGATTACTCTGCTCCAGCATCTCTTGAAGAATCCTACCCTTTATGTTGTATTGACTGTTCATGTATCATGTCACTTCTTCACAAAGAACTTCACTTGCCATCTACCTGCCCAGTCTATCAACTTGCCAAGTAATTTTGAACTCCACTGTCCTTCTTACAGTTTGAAAAAAGTTTCCTAGCCCCACCTTCACATTGAGAATATATTCTTTATAGTGATGCGTGGTACTATCACCATGCTAAATGGGACAAGGTTTCAAACAGATCTAGCAACTCAAGACTGTGTGCCATCAACAGAATGATACTCCAACACAACCTGCAACCACAATGCTTGGCACATCTCCCACTCAATCATTACCATCAAGCCAGGGCATCAACCCTGGTTTAATGGAGAGTGTAGAATGGCATGCAGGAGCATCACCAAGCACACCTAAAAATGAGGTGTCAACTTGGCAAAGCTACCATACAGACTAACCTAAGGCAAACAACATAAGCAGCAACTGATAAACTGAACTAAGTGATCTCACAGCTAATGGATCAAATTCAAGTTCTGCAGTCCTGCCATATCTCCTAGTGAACAGCAGGAGGAAGCAGCTACACAAATATCTGCATCTTCAATGATGGGGGAGTTCAACACATCAGTGCAAACTTTAACTGAAAACAACAAATGTTGGAGATCACAGGAGGTCAAGCAGCATCCATGGAGAGACAGCAAGATAACAGAATCTAGATGACTCTTCATCAGAGATAAAATGAAGTTTTATTTTGGGGGGAGTGGGGGGTGTAGGGAGCTGATGGTGAAATGATGTTAGCAGTTTACATTAAGTGGTCAAGATGTGAGAACAGCAGAAGTTAAAGCTGAAGTATTCATCTTGGCCTCCTCCAATGGCTCCCAGTATCACAGATATCAGTCTCCAGAAAATTTGATTCACTCCATGTGATATCAAGTAGTGGTTAGCCTTTGCAGTATTATGTGCAACTATGAGCCCTGACAACCTTCTGGCAACACTACTGACAATTTGTTTGAGCTTGCGGTTCCAGTACAGTTATAATACTGGCATCTACCCACATGAAAAATTGGACTGGTATGTTCTGTACACAGAGCAGGTCAAATCCAATTACCAGCTCGTCAGTCAGTAAAGTGTTGGAAGACGTCATAAGTGCTGTCAAACAGCACCACTCATTATTAACCTGCTCATTGGTAATCAGTTTGATTCTGCCAGAGCCACTTATCTCCTTACAGCCTTCGTTCAACCATAGACAAAAAGATGAATTCCAGAGACAAGGAGAAAGTGACAGCCCTCAACATCAAGGCTGCATTTGATGGAGCCCAAGCAAAACCGGAACAAATTCATATTTGAGGCAAATGGCAATCTTTGAAACAAATAGTCAGGAATATTGCTGGAATGTTGTCCACTGGTTGGAGTCATATTTGGCACATAAGATGATGGAGGTCAGTCATCTCAGCTCCAAGACATCTCTGCAGGAGTTCCTCCGGTTAGCGTCTAAGGCCCAACCATCCTCAGCTACTTCAATGACCTTCCTGCCATAAAGTCAGAAGTGGGGATGCTTGCCAATGATTGCACAACGTTCAATACCATTCCTGACTCCTCAGACACTGAAACAGTCCATGTTCAAATGCAACAAGATTTGGATAATATCCAGGCTTGGGCTGACAAGTGGCCAATAACATTTGCACCACTAGGCTATGACCTTCACCCATAATAGATGATTTAAGCACAGGCCCTCAACTTTTAATTGTGCACTGACAAAGTTCGGGGGGGGGACATCATGTCACCATCTAGAAACATCCACTTCCTCCACCAACAATACTCAGTACACACTGCTGCTACTATCTACAAAGGTTACAAGGTGCATTGGTGAATTTCTGCAAAGATCTTAGAGATAGGCAACAACTGCTGGAGAGCCAGTGACACTCACATCCCACAAGTGAATAAAATAAAAACAAAGCTACCAACTGGCTTCTGCAAATCTCCAGCACAAGCCTTCAGCCAGGTGAAGATTCATGAACCATTACATTTGAGACTACCATTCAATTTTGTGTTACTGCCCCTTCTATTCTAAGCTAAGCTATAATTACCTTCATTGTTGTGGTTTTGTTCGCCGAGCTGGGAGTGTGTTGCAGACGTTTCATCCACTGTCTAGGTGACATCCTCAGTGCTTGGGAGCCTCCCGTGAAGCGCTTCGG
The DNA here is from genome assembly GCF_004010195.1 of Chiloscyllium plagiosum. NCBI lineage: Eukaryota > Metazoa > Chordata > Chondrichthyes > Orectolobiformes > Hemiscylliidae > Chiloscyllium > Chiloscyllium plagiosum. Next base: position 11,993,913 of record NC_057728.1, read on the forward strand.
TGTGATGTTTCCTTCAGCATTTATAGTGGTTCATCTCTGCCGCTTTCGGTTGTCAGTTCCAGCTGTCTGCTGCAGTGGCTGGTATATTGGGTCCAGGTCGATTTGTTTGTTGATAGAATCTGTGGATGAGTGCCATGCCTCTAGGAATTCCCTGGCTGTTCTGTTTGATTTATCCTATATTAGTAGTGTTGTCCCAGTCGAACTCATGTTGCTTGTCATCCGCATGCGTGGCTACTAAGGATAGCTGGTTGTGTCGTTTCGTGGTGAGTTGGTGTTCATGGATACAGATCATTAGCTGTCTTCCTGTTTGTCCTATGTAATGTTTTGTGCAGTCCTTGCATGGGATTTGGTATACCACGTTGGTTTTGCTCATGCTGGGTATCGGGTCCTTCGCCCTGGTGAGATGTTGTCTGAGAGTGGCTGTTGGTTTGTGTGCTGTTAGGAGTGCTAGTGGTCGTAGTAGTCTGGCTGTCAGTTCAGAAATGTTCTTGACGTATGGTAACGTGGCTAGTCCTTTGGGTTGTGACATCTCCTCATTCCGTTGTCTTTCCCTTAGGCATCTGTTGATGAATTTGCGGGGTATCCGTTTTTGGCGAATACATTGTAGAGGTGTTCTTCTTCCTCTTTTTGCAGTTCTGGTGTGCTGCAGTGTGTTGTGGCCCTTTTGAACAGTGTCTTGATGCAACTTCTTGTGTGTGTGTTGGGGTGGTTGCTTTCATAGTTCAGGACTTGGTCTGTGTGTGTGTGGTTTTCCTGTAGCACCGAGGATGTCACCTAGACAGGGAACAAAACATCTGCAACACAAATTCCCAGCTCGGCGAACAGAACCTCAACAACAACGAGCACCCGAGCTACAAATCTTCTCACAAACTTTGAATAATCACCTTCAGCAAACCACTGTTCAGAATCCCTCATTCAGCCCATACAGTCTCCACTGACTCAGATTCCACAGACAGTTGCCCAAGGCTGGAATCAAACCGGAGTCCCTGATGCTGTGAGACAGCAGTGCCACTGTGCCACCCCACCTACATCTTTTTAAGTTTGCTCAAAAGAACTTCAACATATTAGTTACACATGATTTACTCTCATTAAAAACCAAAGCAGTCTCTTCTCAATTATTTCAAAATTTATCCAAATGGCCATTACTTTTATCCCAAATTACTATTTTTAGAACCTTTGCAGGGTTCCACATTAATTACTGGGCTTGTCTTTAAAAAGAATGCAATGTTTGCAATTCTGCACCTCTCTGACACCAGCCCCATGTCTCAGGAAGACGAGGATCATTGCCAGTATCTCTGCAATTTCCAATCTTACTTTCTTCAATAAACTCTAACCAGCAATAGCTTATCCAATACTTTCTCATGAATTTTGAACTGAGTACTTTGTTTTCTACTGTCCCATAGCCTTGGTAAAATCTGCATTTTTGGTAAAGACAGATACAAGATACTCATTTAGCCGAGAGGTGGTTTACTGGGATATCCGCCAGTAAGGAGGGATTGTCTGATGAGCAAAGGTTAAACAGGTTGTGAATTTAGAAGAATGATAGGTGGTCTCATTGAAACATAGGATAAATTTTTCAGAGGATGTTTCCTCTCATTGCAGACTCTCGGGCATAGTCTCAGAATTAAAAACCACCAATTTAAGATGGAGATAGGAATACATTTCTTCTCTCAGAGAGTAGTCTTTCTTTGGAACACTCTGCATCAGAGCTGCAGAAGCAGAGTCCTTGTGTATATGGAGATAGATTGATTCTTGATCAGTAGGGGAATCAAGGTTATGGGAAATGCAGGAGCGTGGATGCGAGGAATGTCCAATCAGCCAGGATCCCATTGAATGGGACAACAAGCTTGAGAGTCAAATGGCCTACTTCTGTTCCTATTTCTCATGATCTTACCTTAGCCGTGCCTTCTACATTCTTCAGTAAAACTCTGATCCCAACTTTTCCTTTTAACCACCGGTTCACTTTACCTGCCGACAGAAAACTCCGGAATTCCTCTATTTTAGAGATTTTTTCTTCCCTCTCTCTCTCTCCACGCACCCCCCCCCTTCAATTATTTTGCAGGTTTGCTTCTGAACACTTGCTAAGAGTTGGTGGTACGTGGTACATGCAAAGCAAAGTAACTGCATTCTTGTCTGCAAACTTGATCCAAAATTGATTCTGTCCTTGAACTCAACAATCATCCTCTTTCTCCAGCACTGCAATGTTCTCCTTAATGACAGTCACCACTCCTCCTTTCCTATCTTTTTGATATTTTCCATTCAAACCTCACATGGAGTTCGTAAATGTGTCCTTCTAAGTTAGTCTAGTAAAGCTTTGCAAATAATGTTATTACGTTTCACTATGTAGGCAAGATCAGGACAAGCATGGAAGATAACTAGTAGACTATCAGCCTGACTTCAGTGGGAGGTATTTAGTTTAGAACGTTTAGCTTTCAAAATCAGTTGCAATTGGAACTAACTACACAGTTGGAAGGATCAGGTCATCTGAGCTACTGAAAACTTGATTTAATTCTTTGACAGTAAGCACCAAATATAAGCTATGAATTAGAATTAAGTATACATAACACTTTCTTTCACCAGTCCAAATGTATTAAACTTGGAAATGCACAACAGCTCTGTTGTCAGGGGAGACGATAAATGGTGCTCTATACTTTTAAAGAACAAACAGTTTACCTGTAAAACTGTATCAAGTGGATTTCCTGAATCTGGTCGTATAATAAGTGGAGCTTCAGGACTCCGTAACTCTATCAAATGTCTCAAGTCCTCACCCCAGATTTTTTCACAAGCATTATAAATGTCGTAACTATCACTGACGATTGATACCGGCACAGTGGAAAACTTCTTCATAATGTGTTCAAAGGCATCTTTTTCACAGTCTTTTCCCCAAGCTGTAATTGTACTGCTCAAAAAAAAATGATGAAATTAAGAAACTATTCAAGTAGTAATTCAAATGACAAGTCAAAATAAAATTGCAAACTGCTATAATTGTACAAACGTTCTAAGTTCAAAACTACCAGAATTAAGTCAACAAAGCTTGTCAAAACTATAAGGAAAACAAAATAAGAACCAAAAGAACAGCAGATGCTGTAAATCAGAAAGAAAAATATAAGTTGTTGGAAAAGCTCAGCAGGTCTGGCAGCATCTGTGAAGAGAAATAAATTAAACATTTTGGATCTGGAGACCCTTCCTCAGAGATGATAATAGCTAGGAAAATGTTGGTTTAGGAGGGTAGGGTGGAGGAGGGGGGTAAGGAATAAATGATAGGTGAGGATAGAGCCCAAACAAACAGAGAGAAGAACAGTTGGACAGGCAAAGTAGTCGATAACAATGTGGCTGGGGGAGGGGGAGAACAACTAGCTGTTAATGGAGACTGTTAGCGGCTAACAATAGGTAAGGTGTAAGGGCAGACTGTCAGGTAACAAGGTCTGGTGAGAGTGTGGGGTCAGGGATTATGACATGGAGGAGTTCAGGCCCTAAAATTATTGAATTTAATATTGAGTCCAGAAGCAGAGCAGATTGCCAATTGTAGAGATGACATTGTGAGCAGCGAATGCATTGACTAGATTGTGAGAAATGCACAAAGTGCTACAATGCCAATGTTCAATATCCTCAGAAACATGCGTTCCAAAACAAAAGGCAGAGTTAAAATCATATTTTATTTTGCAGAGAAGTAAAACAAACCTTTTTCTATCAGAATGTAAAATGAGAACCAAGAACAGGAGTCTTTAATCTTTAAACCACTCTTTAAACTAAAAATAAACATTAAGTAAAAAGGAGACTTAATAGGTGAGTGACATTTAAAGATTCAATTGATAAGGTAAGGTGTCCACAAGTGATCACAATACTTGATTTATGCATCAAATTAAGTGGAGGGCAATATCTTAGCATTCCTCTTACTTTAGGATGTTCCTCAGACCATTTGGCTGAACTTTGCAGCTTTACAATTAGGAACCTACATTTCAAAACTCTGAAGTTAAACTAGGAAAGCATTTACCTGTGTTCTGCTGCTGGTACTGAAAATCCTGGCACAGGATCCTTCGTTCCATAATATTTCTTGATGACTGTGATTCCTGCAACTGTGTCTGTTCCTTTGAAGTTTACTAGATGGGAAGATGCCCCTATTCCTGCCGTCTAAAGGAGATCTTAAATTATGACATGCAGTTGATTAAATTGAGCTGAATAAAATTGTCAGTTTTGTTATATTTATCTATTTACAAAAATAGATTATTGCATCATAGTTTAACATATTATAGGAACCTAATTATTATACTTAATTCAGTAAAGTTAACCCTTATCCCCAAAGTGCACGTCTTGGTCATGCAATCTTTCCAACAGTAGTAAGGTAGGAAATTATAATTTCTTCCGGGAAAAGACTTTTGATCTCAACCATGCACCTTCTTATGCCAATATACCAGACATAATCTGGGATTGAAAGCAATGTGCAAACAAGACTGCGTCCACTTCACCAATCCACTTTCTTGGAGACAAGAAATAAATTTTCTTGAACTTAATACCTCTATTTGCTAATATGGCTTACAACTTAGCCAAGTCATTGTGTTTTCTCCAGTTAAACGTCAACTGGTAAAAACACATGATTGTAACTGCACACAGTCCTTACCTCTTGCGATGAGACCCCTCTGTAACCAAAGTCATGAAGCTTGTATTCCAGACCATTTAAATTACCAGCAGTCTCCATCAGGTACTTAGCTAAAATTTTCTTTTGCTCTCTGGAATTTGTGGCCACAGAGATTGGATACCAAGTCTGAACAAGGCTGGTCTGGAAAGCAAAATAAGAAAAAAAAAAGTAATTCCAGTGTGATTGTTTCCACCCCACATTACTACAACATGCATATGTCAAAAGCGCAGGATGTGTTTGGGGAGATTGCATAAAATGTGATGAGCTAGAATATTCTGCAAATATTTACCTACACTCCATACAGACAAAAGTATACACATACCTCAACCCAGTTGGTTAGCCAATAGCACTCTGGATCTGTATTTTCAACTGTAAAGAGAACATTTCCCCGAGGAATGACACTTCCTTCAGGAACAGCCTTTATTTCTATTGGAAGGTGACCATCATGTTGCTAGAGTGGAGAATCAAAGTTCAAAAATTGTAATTAAAAAATGCTGACTTAAGAAACAGGACATTAACATATTTGAGTTTTTCATATGAAAAATAGAAACTATCCAAATTCTCCCACTATCCACATCTGCTTTACTATATCAAGGCCTCCAACCCATTTGCTGATCTAGGGAAGGCAAGTAACAAATCTTTATAGTTAAATATTCAAAATTTCACAACATTCAAAGGACAGGGTAAAAAAAAACTTCTGATACAAGCCTTCAGTCCTAGTCAGAAGAAATGATATTAATAGATCTTGCAGCAATGTAAAAAAAAATTAACTGGCCTATATCATCAAGACATCTGTGTATTTTTAAAAAGGAGCAGGAGAGTAGAAAGAAAGCAAAGCAAAATCATTTTATTTAAGTATTAACATTATGCAAAATATCACACTGTGCAGAAGGCAAAGATTCTAAGACAAGAGGATATTCACATCAAACATGTGCACAATAAAATAATGTTTTTTTTGGCTGGATCTCACCATTGTTATTTTGGCCAGAGTCCCAAAAGAAGCTGGCCCAATCTTTGTCAGATATGGCATTTTCAAATTATGAATATTACAACCTTGCTATTTAAAAAGAGCACACTAATCTTCAGCATCTCTTTGAAAGGGAAAGGAATGCAAGGTAACCAAGCTCGGGTGGAGGTGGAGATGGGAGGGGTTGGTGGGTTTAGAAAGTGGTTTTCGAATGATAGCTGCCCACTTCACTTTATGGTAGGTCTCTGTGGAATTTTATATTGAAAAACAAGATTGCAACATAAAAAAAGTTCTACTTTTTTTAAATATCAGAAAAAAGGTTTTGTACACTTTCTTCATGGGTATATTTTCTTTGAACTTTTCACAAACTCATCTCAAGGGGAGCTGATAGATGCAGTTAACTTTGGAACATTTACTGATCAATACAACTCTTAAAATGATTGACCTCTTAGTCTGTGGCCAGGTGTTCTAGATTCGCAGCCTACACTTTACCGCGCCTTCACAACCTTGTATATTTCAATTAGATTTCCTCTCATTCTAAACTCCAATGAATAGCTGTCCAATTTACTCAGCCTTCCTTAATAAGGCAACCTTGTCAATCTAGAGCCCAAAGCGAAGGAACTGTTGTTGTACCACCAACAATATGGTTACACTCTTCCTTAAATATGGAAACCAAACCTCCAAATGTGGTCTTACCAAAACTTTGTACAATACAATCATGCCTTTCTTTATCTGGTCCTTTATTGCAAGGGGATTGGAGTGCATGCATTTTCTTCCCCTGTTGTACGCTATACCTTTATGCTCAAGTTGTGTTCCTTGTACAAGTACACTTAAGTCTCTCAACATCCAAAAGTATTACATCATTTAAAAGATGCTTTTCTAACCCTATCAAATTGAATAACATTACATTTCCCCAACAGTAGGCTCCAACAGGCACCTTTGTTAACTATTCACTTAACCTAACTCCATCTCTCTCAAGCATCAGGCTGACCTCCTTATAGCTTACAAGTCAGCATTGGTAAGTAAACACAGACAGATAGATAGTAATATGTCTACATGATTGATATAGATAAGATCAACACTGGGATCTTGCTAGCACCACATTCCTAAATTCCTTATTCATGTTAATCTATTACACAACTTCACAAACTCCATTTTGCATGCCTGCCTTTTGGGTAGCACTTCATCAAATGCCTTTTGAATATCCAAGAATACTACATTTACCTGCTTACCTTGATCTTGCCCTACGAAA
>NC_057728.1:12001267-12015945 GCF_004010195.1 Chiloscyllium plagiosum
TGTGGGCGGTGTCGAGTCCCAGGTAGCAGCTCCGGCTCCAGCTCCCTCCCTGCCTTCCCTCCCTCACGGCCCGCCCTCACTCCCTCCCTCCCTCCCTCAGTCCGAGCCGGGGTGCGGACAGCAATGCCCGGGATGCAGCTGGACTTCGGGCCCCTGAAGGAGCCGATCGGCTTCATCAAGATCCTCGAGTGGGTGAGTAGCAGCTTCTCCCGAGTCTCTCACGGTGAAGGCCGAGGCCTCGGGCCGGGCCGGGCCGCCCAGCTCCCGCTCCAGCTCGTGGCTTGGACCTGGGCCCTCGGCCGTCCCCCGTCCCCTCCTCCCAGGCCCCGCTCCTCCCGGGGGAGGTTAACCCCACAGCAGCTTCCCGTGCAACATAGTGGTGCAAAAAAAATGTTTTTTTCTCCCCCTTAAAAAAGTAATCTTTATTCTTCAAATTAAAACTTTGTGCAAAACCGACTTTTGCTGAAATCGACCGCAGTCCAGCGAAGTTATGATTTAAATCAATATTTGATGGTGGAACATTAACTTTACTGTTGGGAGAAATTGTCATTTACCAGGAGAGTCAGCATTTCACTGTCAGTCGTCAGTGAATTTTGTTTAAATAGAGCAGTGCAGCACTGATGATGTTTGACAAGTGTTCACTGTAAGTTGTGTTTTTGTTCTATTATTGCATTAACCATCCTTCCTGAAGTGCTTCGTCTTGGTGACAGTCACCAAAAGTGAGGATTATTGTTTCTCTTGAGAACTTGGGCCTTGTTGCTGCTTCACCCCAGAGTGAGTTGAGGGGGACAGGGTGCACCACACCTTTTGTTCAGTTCTTGCAGCTCACTCCCTTACTTTGACTGCACTGACTCCGATCGTACAGGGTGAACCTTATCCAAGTGAAAATGGGTCCCTGGTTCTCTAAATGGATTGACTAGTAAATGGTTTCAGTGGTGTAAATGTGAGGTGACGTTATCGTAACTCTCATCAACAGCATGGATTGGATTGTTTGTTGTAAACTAACCAACTGGGTAGCGTCCTTTGTGGGGGTGAGAATGCATCTTAGCTATACTGTGAAGTGTAGTGAATGCTTGGTGTTTATAGTAGTTGTCTTGGTAGATATAACTGTTCATTAGTGCAGGCATGATGCTTTTAGGATTTTGTGCCATGTGGAATGATGGGTCAAGTGGGTAGTTCTGTGGCTGATTACAAAACTTCTGGTTCTGCAATCTTCTTGAGGTTTTGTTGACTTCTTACATTTTATGTTTGTTTTTATATTTGAAATCACGACCACAAAACTAGCAACGGCTCAAATTGAAAGTGTTTGACGTTAACAAATTTACACATTTGTACAGTAATTCTTCTTGTCGCTCAAATTGTAATTTTGGAGTCTGTGGGACTCTTCTTCTGGATACGCAACTCCATAAAGGAAGTGGACAAATATTGATCAGTGTCATAAGAGCTTCTATCTACACTGACTTGTAAAATTATAATCAATGAATATACCACAAAAATAGATCACAATACTCTAACTTTATCCCTTGATTATCATTTGAGTTGTCCATTTTCAAAATCAAAGTTTTAGTGGCAAAGAATTTAGAATTTTAAATGAATTCACTTGAGATGCCGATGTCACTGACTGGGCCAACATTTATTGATCAGTGGGCAGTTAAAAGTCAACCACATTGCTGTGGGTCTGGACTTGCATGTAGACCAAACCTGGTAAGGATGGCAGATTTCATTCCAGAAAGGGCAGTAGTGAATCGGGTAGGTTTTCAAAAACCATCTACAGTGGATTGCTTTTTTTATTCCAGATTTTTATTGAGTTTAAATTCCACCACCTGCCATGGTAGGATTTGAACCCATATCCCTAGAAAATTGACTTGATGCGCTGGACTACTGGTGAAGTACCATTATGCTACTACCTCCCCCATTGCACCAGCCCTCTGCATAATTTGCACTTAGCAATATTCTTTGCTGTTTGACTTTCAATAGTTATGCTCCAACATCCTTTACATTTAAACAAAGTGGAAAATGTGTACAATTCCTGAATTGGTTTAATCTTCCTTTATAAACAATCCAGTATAAATAATTACTGTAAACCAAACTTTAGTATCTAAAATATGTTGTAACGGTTTCTGTATTTTCAAAGAATTGTTTCTTCAGAATTTAAGCACATGCTTAATCTGGTACATTTTTGAACCTTATTTCATTTCATTTTCACTGAATGAAATAGCATAAACGAGATCATTCAATATTTGTTTATTCTGACTTGCTGAAAGAATCACCAATCAATTCAACTGCCCTGTTGTCTCTTCAATGCTACGCAGTTTTTGTCCCTTTTTTTTTCTTTAAAGGTTATTTCCAAAACCCTTTTGAAAGTTTTTATTGAACTTCTCTTTCGGGTAGTGAATTCAAAAACATCACATGAATTGAATATTTTTCAACTCTACTGGCTTTGTTGGCTATCAGCTAAATCTGTGCTCTCTGTATGACTCACCTACCATACGAAACACTTGAATTCAAAACCCTTGTACTTCTAAACATATGTTTATGTGGTATAGGAACAGGCCTTTCAGCCCAACCAGTCCCTGCTGTCCTTTGTCTTATTAAGCCTTAGAATTCCCCCTCTAAGGGCATTGTGAGTCAACCCAGAGCAGGTAGACTGCAGCGGTTCAAGAAGGTTGCTTACCCACACCTTCCCAAGGGTAGCTAAGGGCAGGCAATAAATGTTGGCCAGCCGGTGCTACCTACATCCCACAAATGAATTTTAAAAAATAATCTCCACATCTAAATCGATCATCATAGCCGTCAAAAATTATAGCCCTTGAATATCTGTGGTCGCTAAGCTCTGGTCGTGATGACAAAAGCCAAGTGGAACTGGGGAACAAGTGATGGTTATTGGTGGGTAATTGGTTGAAAACATTACTGGCTCTATAGACAAGGAACAAATGAGTGGTTGGCGTTAGTATGTGAGTACTGGGGTTTGTGGCACAGTGGGAGTGTAACCTCTGCGTCTGAAGGCGTGAGTTCAAGTCCCATCTGCTGCAGTGGTGTGTCAGCCTATCTGAACAAGCTGATGAGGCTTTCTTTGGTGGGTTGGAATAAAATTCTGATTGGAAAAACATTTCTAACCGATGTTTTAATCTCCAGTGTTTAACAGTGCCCTTCTCCCTCCTGCTTAATCAGCTTCCTCTTAAATATATCAGCAATTTGTTTCAGACATTCCCTGTGGTAATTAATTCCATGTTGTTAATACTCTGGTTGGAGAGACTTTTATTTTCTGGATTTCCTGTTGATTTGTCTGGTTATAAAGGTGTCTAATTACACACTTCTTGAGAGGAAACATTTGTTGCATCCAATCTTACCAAAATTTTATTAATGTTAAAAATCTCTATTTGGTCAGTGCTCAAATCTCTCGTTTTCAGATCTGTGGGTCTTGTTTAAAGTTAACATCCCTCCTCGTTCAGGCAGGTATAATATCTGACACAGGCTTTCGATATATGCCTCTCAATCCCTTCAGCCCAACCATCACACTACCAGAACTGTGCTGAAATTTGAGATGCATGATTCTCACTGTTTGGTTGAAAAAAAAATTAGAGGCTTTGTCTTGGCCTGTCACAAGGGAGGGGTTGAGTATTGTTGGAGGCCAGCATTAATGATTTACATTGCTGGCCCAAATCCAACCCAGGTACAGAGTCATAAAGCACGGAAACAGACCCTCTTTGAATTAGCTTTCTCTTTTTGAGAGCTATTGTTCCTAAGCTAGCTGTTTGAGCTAATTTTAGCTTAATTTTGAGTTACTTTATTCAATTAAAAAAAAAACTAAAATTAAGAAATCAGAGTTAATTCTCTGGGATTGTGTCATTATAAAAGATGTAGCTGGGAAGAAGTTTGCCTTTTTTTTTGTTTAAGAACTTTTCTAACATTTGGTCATCTTTTGTGTGTGGTAAACTTGTTTTTGAAATAAACGTAATTGACAGATTGTTGTCAATATTTCCAGGTGGTCTGACAAAGGAGCAGCGCTCCGAAAGCTTGGTGATTTTAAATAAACCCGTTAGACTATAACCTGGTGTCATGTGACTTCTGATTTTGTCCACCCCAGTCCAACACTGGCATCTCCACATCACTATGTTCAGTGACTAATCATCACCAGTAATCAAACCTCAAAAATAAAACTTGTGACCTATTGAGCAAGGTTTTATTCTGGGATCTGACTTGTTCAGTATTACCATCAGCCGAGATCATCACATTGTCAGTTTTGCTAGTGCCATTCAGGAAGGTTTAAACTAGTGTGGTAAGGGGTTGGGAACCAGAGCAGTAGGTCAGCAAGTAAAATGGCTAAGTAGGAATCAGACTGAGGCCAGTAAGACTAAGAGGAAGAACAGCCAAGGAGAGATTACTAAACACAGTCAGACTGGCTGTCTGAGGTGGAGTGTTGCTGAACAAAGAGACCTTGGAGTGCAGGTTCATAGCTCCTTGAAAGTGGAGTCGCAGGTAGATAGGATAGTGTAGTGAAGAAGGCGTTTGGTATGCTTTCCTTTATTGGTCAGATTATTGAGTACAGGAGTTGGAGGTCATGTTGTGGCTGTACAGGACACTGGTTAGGCCACTGTTGGAATATTGCGTGCAATTCTGGTCTCCTTCCTATTGGAAAGATATTGTGAAACTTGAAAGGGTTCAGAAAAGATTTACAAGGATGTTGCCAGGGTTGGAGGATCTGAGCTACAGGGAGAGGCTGAACAGGCTGGGGCTGTTTTCCCTGGAGCGTCGGAGGCTGAGGGGTGACCTTATTGAGGTTTATAAAATTGAGGGGCATGGATAGGGTAAATAGACAAAGTATTTTCCCTGGGATGGGAGAGTCCACAACTAGAGGGCATAGGTTTAGAGTGAGAGGGAAAAGATATAAAAGAGACCTAAGGGGCAACTTTTTCACACAGAGGGTGGTACGTGTATGGAATAAGCTGCTGGAGGAAGTGGTGGAGGCTGGTACAATTGCAACATTTAAGAGGCATTTGGATGGGTCTATGTATAGGAAGGGTTTGGAGGGATATGGGCCGGGTGCTGGCAGGTGAGCCTAGATTGGGTTGGGATATCTGGTCAGCATGGATAATATGGACGGAAGGGTCTGTTTCCATGCTGTACATCTCTATGACAGTTAAGGCAAATGAGCTTGGACTTGGATTAATACATTGTTACAATGATGTTGTAGCTATTACAGACTTGGTTTAGAATCTGGCAGCTTAACGTTCTCAGAAGTACTGAGGGAGGACATCTTGGACAGCATGTTCCTGTGACAACAAAGGATGGCAAAGTTCGGGGACTTTGGATGACGAGAAACTGAGAGCTTAGTCAAAAAGAAGGTGGTAAGGTTAAGGAAACTGAAGACAGAGTGTGAAAATAGCTGGAAAGAATCAAACAAGGACTTAGGGCTCAGAGGCCATGGAACGACTTTAGCAAACCGAATTAAGGAAGATACCAAGGTGTTTTATACGTGTATAAGGAGCAAGAAAGTTGTTCGGGAAAGGGTAGGTACACTCAAGTACAAAGGAGGAAATTTTGTGTGTGGAGGTGGGTGAGGTTCTTTACGAACACTTTGTGTTGGTATTCACAAAGGAGAAGGACATGTTGGATGTGAGCCTTGAGAAGGCTATGTTGATATTCCAGGTTATATCAATATAAAAATGGAGATTATTGGGTGTTTTTGAAAAGTGTTAAGGTGGGAAAGTTCCCAGGATCTAATGGGATCTATTTCAGAATGCCGAGCCAGGCAATTGAGAAATTGCTGAGGCCTTGTAAGAATTTTTTGTCTTTTTTTTTCTCAGAGCTCCCAGAGGACTGGTGAATAGCTGACATTGTTTCTTTGATTAAGGATGGCAGCAAGGATAATCTGAGAAATTATAGGCTGGTGAGCCTTCTAACAGTGGTAGGGAAATTATTGGAGAAGATTCTTAGGAATTACACACATCTGGAAAAATATGAGCTTGTTAGTAATTGACAGTATGGCCTTGTACAGAGAAGATTGTGTATCTCTCAAACTTGATTGACCTTTTTGAGGAAGTGACCGACTATTATCAAGGCAAGATAGTAGCTATTCTTTATATGGCTTTTCACAAGGTTTTTGACCTGCTGCTACAAAATGTGAGGTTGTGTGGCATTGGCTGTGAGTTGGTAAGATGGGCAAAGAACTGGCTTAGTTATGGAAGGCAGATGGCAATAGGAGGGGTTTTTCCTGACTGGAGATTTGTGACCAATGGCATTCCACAAGGATCAGTGCCAGGACCCCTGTTGTTTTAAATAAATAAAAATCATTTGGAGGAGAACATAGGTGACCTGCTTAGTATGTTTGTGGGTGACCCAAAGTTTGGGGCAATCTGTGGATACTGAAGAGGGTTGCTAGAGGATGCAGCAAAGTTTGAAAACTTGGGCAGAGAAATGGCAGATGGAGTTTAATGTGGCCAAATGTGAGGTGGTGCATGTTGGGAGATCTGATGCAGAGGAGGAAGTATACAGTAAATAGTTAAGACCCATAGTAGCATCAGCATAGATAGGGATCTAGATATATGGTTCCACAGTTCCTTGAAAGTGGTGGACGTCATCTATATGAACTTCAGTAAGGTATTTGACAAGGTTCCCCATAGGAGACTGATTAGCAAGGTTAGATCTCACGGAATCCATTTGGATACAGAACTGGCTCAAAGGTAGAAGATAGAGGGTGGTGGTAGAGGGTTGCTCTTCAGACTGGAGGCCTGTGACCAGGTGAGTGCCACAAGGATCAGTGCTGAGTCCACTACTTTTTGTCATTTGTATAAATTATTTGGATATCAACGTAGGAAGTATAGTTAGTAAGTTTGCAGATGACACCAAAATTGGAGGTGTAGTGGACAGCAAAGAGGGTTATCTCTGATTACAATGGGATCTGGACCGGATGGGCCAATGGGCTGAGAAGTGACAGATGGAGTTTAATTCAGATATATGCGAGGTGCTGCATTTTGGGAAAGCAAATCAGAGCAGGACTTATACACTTAATGGTAAGGTCCTAGGGAGTGTTGCTGAACAAAGAGACCTTGGAGTGCAGGTTCATAGCTCCTTGAAAGTGGAGTCGCAAATAGATAGGATAGTGAAGAAGGTGTTTGGTATGCTTTCTTTTATTGGTCTGCGTATTGAGTACAGGAGTTGGGAGGTCATGTTGTGGCTGTACAGGACATTGGTTAGGCCACTGTTGGAATATTGCATGTAATTACGGTCTCCTTCCTTTTGGAAAGGTGTGAAAGGGTTGAGGAGGTGACTTTATAGAGGTTTATAAAATAATGAGGGGCATGGATAGGATAAATAGACAAAGTCTCTTCCCTGGGGTGAAGGAGTCCAGAACTAGAGGGCATAGGATTAAGGTGAGAGGGGAAAGGTAAGAGAGACTGAAGGGGCAATGTTTTCACGCAGAGGACGGTGCATGTTTGGAATGAGCTGTCAGAGGAGGTGGTGGAGGCTGGTACAATTACAACATTTAAAAGGCATCTGGATGCGTATATGAATAGGAAGGGTTTGGAGGGATATAGGCCAACTCCTCGCCAATTGGACTTGATTAGGTTGGGATATCTAGTCGGCGTGGATGAGTTGGACTGAAAGGTCTTTTTCCGTGCTGTACATCTCTGTGACTCTGACTCTAAATGGATTAGGCATACAACATGCTTTCTTCATCAAGGCATAGAGCGTAAAAATTGGCAAGTCATGTTGCAGCTGTATAGAACTTTAGTTTTGGCCAAATTTGGAATATTGTGAACAGGTCTGGGTGCCACACTACTAGAAGGTCCAGACACAGTTTACCAGGATGTTGTCTGGTTGGATGGTATTAGCTATGCGGAGAGATCGGGCAAACTTGGTTTCTTTTCACTTGAACATGGAAGGATGAGGAGCAACGTGACAGAAGTTACCAAATTGAGGAATGGAGAGTCACTCTTTCTCTCTCCCCCCCCCCCCCAACAGTGCAGAAATGTCAATTATGAGGTTTAAGGTAAAAGGGAGTAAGTTTTTAAAGGAGAAATTGGACACAATTTTTTTTGCGCAGGAGGTGGTAAGTGCCTGTAATGCATTGCCAAAGGAGGTGGTGGAGGCAGATACAATAGCACTGTTTACGAGACCTCTTAATAATTGTATGAATAGGCAGGGAATAGAGGGATATGGACAAGATAGAAGCTTTCTGTGCTATGCTGTTCTTTATTCTTGTAAATGACTAGAGGTATTCAGTTTAAAAAAATCAAGAACATGAAACTATCATCCTTGCGATTTCATTCTCTCACTTGGTGTTTTGGATTCTTGAAACATTATCTAGAAATCATTACTCGTCTAAAGAGATTAAATTTACAGTAACAATGGTCTCCTGTCAATAAAGCTGCAATAATTCAAGTACCTGGCTCTAACCTGTGTAGCACGTATGCATTTTCATTAAATCAGAAGCACACGGGGATGTTTGTCTGACAGGATTTCTGTGGGCTGGATTTTCCAAAGAGTGACAATCTTAAACAGATTGGGGGTGTATGTATGAGTTAAGTATGGGGTAAGTTGACTAGTGATTCAGGAGTTAGGCTATGTATTTAATGCTCTAACTTTTCCTAATTTAACGGTTTACTTCATTTCATCCAACCCTCTGAATTCTTCCATTTAACTCAAGACTATAGGAGAGTTTCAGGCATTGGGGAATTGCCCAGTGGAGTCTTAAATCTCCAAGTAGTTCCTTTAGAGTCTGCCACAATGAGGATTCCACAATGTCCTCCATTCAAATCCCTCATTTACATTTGAATAATGACTGTCTGATCATCAGAAAATCTGTGCCTTTATCTCAGGGCTGATTTGAATTTTGTCTGATAGGATAGTTAATATTTGGACGAAAGTGGGTACTGCAGATACTGGAGATTAGAATCAAGATTAGAGTGGTGCTGGAAAAGCACAGCAGGTCAGGCTGCATCCGAGGAGCAGGAAAATCGACGTTTCGGGCAAAAGGCCTTTATCAGGAATTTCTGATGAAGGACTTTGGCCCAAAATGTCGATTTTCCTGCTCCTCCGATGCTGCCTGACCTGCTGTGCTTTTCCAGCACCACTCTAACCTGATTAAAATATTTGTCATGTATGTACAAAATTTGAAGACCGTGATGATTGGAACTCTTGCCATGGCTATTGGACAAAAACGTATTTATTGAGAGAATGATACATCCTCAGCACACTTCCCTTGTCTTTTATCGTATTGGTGACCTTTTAGATAGGTTGTGCTTAGTGACTCTCAGAAATGTAAATGACCCAATCTCTGTATAGTGACGGTCACATTTGGAACTTATACAGGTAATTTGAACAGCTAAGAATAAACCAATAAGTTTTTTTTTAGAAAAGAAATGCTGACAATTTCAACTTGTTCTCATAATTTAATGGGTTTCTGATTTTTTTTTTGCTTTAAATTTCAAACCTAGATATTTGCAATTTTTGGATTTGCAACATGTGGTGGATTCAGTGGCAAAACTGCACTGAATGTGAAATGCAAGGACTCCAATGACAGCCAGTTATTTACAGCGAACTTCCAATATCCATTCAGGTTGGTGTGTTTTAGTCTTTATTTTTGAAAGTCTGTTGGTGTCAAGTCAACTTTTGAGTTCAGTTTAATTGGTGCAGAAAATGTGGTTTTGCACTCCCTTAAATTGCCTTCATAGGTCTGCTGTTTAACAGTCGGGTTTAATTTGTCAAATTTCTATGTAAATTTAGCAGTCAATTAATGCTTCAACTAAACTGGAACTTTAAGAAAGTTTGTGACAATGTTTGAGTCTGTTACACTGCAGCATTGGGTATCTTTTTGCATGTGGAAATTCTTTTCTTCCAAATATGTTGCGTGATCAGACCTTCCTGTATATGCTGACTAGACAAATAATTGCATATGAACGTGGAAATTATATATTGGAACAACCAAGTGCAAAATATGATGTTGACTGAGGAAATAAATGAGGTAGACTTTTCTCTATAATAGGAATATGTTGCTGAGTGTTGCAGAACAGTTACAATATTAACATTGTTGGAAGACTTTCATATTTATTACCTTTTTAGACTCTTGAGGATGGCACATCTGAGTGTTTTTTGAGAATTGAATAAGTAAGTAGCAAGCATAATTAGTGTGCAAAAGTGATTATTAAATGAGTTTGTTATTTTCCAGGTTGAACACTGTTTCAATCATTCCCAAGGCAACCTGCAATCAAACTACAGCAACCTACTTAATGGGAGATTTTTCATCCTCTGCTGAGTTTTTTGTTGCAATCGCAGTATTGGCCTTTCTGTACTGTATTGCTGCCCTTGTTCTCTATATCGGGTATCTCCATATCTACCGGGATGGCAACCGTGGACCGATGATTGTAAGTAACCTTCCATGAACTCACCAATTGTCTTTATATGTCATTGTTTTTACCTTGGTCCTAACTACGTTACAATGACTGCAGATGCTGGAAACCAGATTCTGGATTAGTGGTGCTGGAAGAGCACAGCAGTTCAGGCAGCAACGCTGCTCCTTAGTAGTTAGACCTAATCAAGTTGTAACTTTGACACAGAAGTTTTCAGCCCTTATCAACCATAAACCATAAGGAATAGTGTCAATAAGTATAAAAGAAGAGAAGGTGAGGGCTCTTAGCACAGTGGAAGTGCTCTCTCCTCTGGGCCAGGAGACCTGAGTCCAAGTCCCACCTGTCCTGGATGTGTGTCATAACATGTCTGGACAGATTTAGTAAATAACTGGGCAGGGCAAATCATTCAAAGTGTAGTGTGTCGCTGACAAATTGTTACCATGGATTTGCCTGATATATAATACTTTTGCAGTATTAGATCTTAGCCCTAACTTCAACTGATTTATGCCATTATTGGCTTTCACACTGACACATAGCAAATCGCTTATTTCTGTCAACCAGTCATTTATTTGAAGCCCTATATGATTACAGATATCCAGTTGTAGATGTATTTTGTTTCGGGTTGCTTCATTTGGTTTTGTATGCCTTGCTGCAAATTAATTGCACTGAATGAACCAATATCCACCATGACGTGATGACAATCTAACCCTTGTAAGTGGGGATCTGGGACTGTTCTATGAATTAGCCTTACTTTATGACAGATGAGGATCAAAACTCTCAGCATTTGGAAGATGTAATTTCTAATGTTGCAATCAAGTATTCCAGTAATCTCAGACTAGTGCCTTTGGCAACTATATTTCAGAAGCATGTAGCATAAATTCCAGTGCATACTGAGGTGGGACTGAAATATAGTGATTTAGGGCTTGGCAGAGTGAGCCTTCTATTATAAGAAGCTTCTCGCTGTATTCCCTTTTACTCGCTTGTCATATTGACATGAAATTCAATACCTAGTCAGGCACTCTGTCGTTCTGTTGCTGTTTATAGTAAGATGTAATTGTGTGCTGTCAGTCATTAATTAGCACTGTCGTCAGTTTATAAATGTTCTGTGAAGTGTAGGTATGTTCAATTTAAGAGTAAATGCATTTCAAAATACCATATTACTTTTAAACAGCTTGTTGAGATGAACTTTTAAAATGTCCTGATACCATTTCAATAGTTTGACCACCACAGAACAAATCAATGTTGTATACATGGTGCATTATAACTTTAATGACTTAAGATATACATCTGAAACCTTCTTTGCAACTGCTGATCTATTTAATACAAAAAAAAGTCTAAAAATATGGCTGCCAAAGTATCCAATTAGTATAGATGTTTCGAAAGTTGGTAATGTGACTGTTAATTGTCACTTGCTCAGTTTTCTTGAGGGATAGCCTATAATGTGAAGAAACATCTTCAGAACAATCTCCAATTTGGGAGAATGTGTTGGAATGAATAAGTTACATTTCAGATCCTTTTTATTTGGTTTTATAGCTTTTTGAGGAATATAGACTGATTATTGTGCAGAAAGGAGGTCTTTGAGTCTATTATGTCAGTGCTTTTTTTTTAGCAGAGCATTCCAAATTATTTCCCATCCTTGAAGGTCTTTCCCCATGCTTTTCTCCACTTTTTTTTTAAAAAAAGGTTTAAGTAGTTATCCATATTTCAAGTATGTTAGTGATACATGTCTTTTTTACTTATGTTTGTGAATTCATATCTGCTTGCTTTAATGCCTATAATTTTTGTAGATTTAAATTGCTGTTCTCATCCACATCTTATTCACAATCCAGTCAAAACGGGTAGAAAGATTCTTCATGTTTAAAATAGTTTACCATTTTTATTTCCTGCTGCACAAATTTAAAGGATGAATTTAAATTGTGGTAAGTTGTATGGCATTTACTACTTCATCTCGGGATTTATTATGTAATTAAGGAATTTGTTCTGTAAAAATTCTCAAATAGCTGCGGTATTGTTGGTTGATCTGTTTCCATCTGGTGTTTATCCAGGCTGTGATCATGAGGTGTTCAAATTGCTTGCTCATGCGAGTCTTTAGTGCGAGCCAGCAAAAATAGTGTTGCAGAAGTTAGCCTACTCAGTGGGTACTTCAGAAGCCTGGAGACATTGCGGTGATTGTGTGTCTGCATAATTTGGTGCGGGCAGCTGAGAAGCAGTGTGCTTTAATTGACTTTTTTCAGTGAATGTAGTCTTCACAACATCGTGTCCCAGGTTTCCCTTTTTTTCTTAAAAAAAAAAGTATTCGCACCAGGAGCTAGGCAGCAGGGGTGGGGGAGAATTTTGGTCGTTATACTTAAGGGTGAGGAGAAAAAAATTTAATAGTCATTACTCTGTCTGCTACATTATAACAAACAAAGTGATCACTATGCATTTTGATTAAATAATTTTAAGTTGGGCAGTGTGCTTGATGTTTGAATGGCTACTTTTACTTTGAACATGTCTTGATGCGATGACTTAAAATTCTGCCTGTGACAACCATCTTGTGTGAATTGACGCTTCACCCTTGTAACGACAGGATGCAGTGAAGTGCTCTGTTCCTTTGGACTCCCACTTGCTTTTTGAATTGTATTCTTCTTGGCTGCTGGAGCATTCTTCACATCAATAGTTTTACTTCTACTTTTTAACTGTTCACTTTCCCCTCAACACTTCAACTGTTTAGATATTCTTTACTTTATAAATATCTTGGTAATTTTATTTTTGATTTCTCATGATGCCCCCTTGTATTATATTTTTCTGTTCAGACATCTACTGTACTCTCGTTAAACAGTTTACATTTCATTCTGTGTTTTATTATATTTCTAGCCACCTTCCTTTTTGATCCTGTTCTCATTAATATTGTTCATTTTGTTATCTTTTCAAACTTTGTCAAAGGATCCACGATTAAAAGGTTAACTCTAATATTCTTGCCATAGCTGCTGCCTGATCTGCTGAATGTTTCCAGTTGGTGGGCATTTTCCTCCTCTCATGTGCAATGTTGATTGTACATTTCTTTAGTGATACTAGTTAGTTGCATTTCCCTCCTAAAACAGAGGTTGGTGCAGTTTTGAGTGATGAATCTGAAATGTGAAGTAACACTAATGGAGCAAGTTACGTTTGTCTGTGTGCTGTCCTTATTGCTGAAGATTGCTGTCAATTCTGGTAGTCTGAAAGGTTTGCCTGCTGTATTATGCAGGATGCAAGATTTTTGTTTGGGTGGTGTAAAGTGGTTTATAATGTAGCTATTAAATTTTCAGAAGCATTACTTTATAAAAGTACATATTATAGATGAAATTAATTATAAAAATCCACTGTTTCTTTTCCCCAGATGTTTAGTTTTTAGTGAAGGCTGTATGCACATACTGTTTGTGCTGCAGCTATGGCTAAAATCTTGAAGTCTTGGGTTTATTTCCAAACTGATCCCAAATTACAAGGAGAATCATTGTTTAAACCATCACTTCTTGGCTCCATCATTAGTAGCTATACCTTCAGCTGCCCATGTGCTAAATTGTAAAAATTCCTCAGTAAAGCTGTCCTTTTTAAAAGTGTTCCTTAAAATCTATCACTCTGATCAAGTTTTTAGTCACTGTCCTGATGCTACTATGAAGCATCATGGGATTATTGACTGTTCAAAGTTTGTGCGAAGATTTGTAGCTCGGGTGCTCGTTGTTGTGGTTCTGTTCGCCGAGCTGGAAGTTTTTGTTGCAAACGTTTCGTCCCCTGGCTAGGCGACATCATCAGTGCTTGGGAGCCTCCTGCGAAGCGCTTCTTTGATGTTTCCTCCGGTGTTTATAGTGGTCTGTCCTTGCCGCTTCCGATTGTCAGTTTCAGCTGTCCGCTGTAGTGGTTGGTATATTGGTTGGTATGTCGACGTGTTTGTTGATGGAGTTTGTGGATGAATGCCATGCCTCTAGGAATTCCCTGGCTGTTCTCTGTCTGGTATGCCCTATGATAGTAGTGTTGTCCCAGTCGAATTCATGTTGCTTGTTGTCTGCGTGTGTGGCTACTAAGGATAGCTGGTCGTGTCATTTCGTGGATAGTTGATGTTCATGTATGCGGATTGGTAGCTGTCTTCCTGTTTGTCCTATATAGCGTTTTTGTGCAGTCCTTGCATGGTATTTTGTACAATGGACCCAATATACCAACCACTACAGCGAACAGCTGAAACTGACAACCGGAAGTGGCAGGGACAGACCACTATAAACACCGGAGGAAACATCAAAGAAGCGCTTAGCAGGAGGCTCCCAAGCACCGATGATGTCGCCTAGCCAGGGGACCAAACGTTTGCAACAAAAA
>NC_057728.1:12016487-12066102 GCF_004010195.1 Chiloscyllium plagiosum
AATTGTTGTGGTTCTGTTGGCCGAGCTGGAAGTTTTTGTTGCAAATGTTTCGTCCCCTGGCTAGGCGACATCATCAGTGCTTGGGAGCCTCCTGCGGAGCGCTTCTTTGATGTTTCCTCCGGTGTTTATAGTGTTCTGTCCCTGCCGCTTCTGGTTAGTAGTTTCAGCTGTCCGCTGTAGTGGTTGGTATATTGGGTCCATTGTACAAAATACCATGCAAGGACTGCACAGAACACTATATAGGACAAACAGGAAGACAGCTAACAATCCGCATACATGAACATCAACTAGCCACGAAACGACACGACCAGCTATCCTTAGTAGCCACACACGCAGACAACAAGCAACATGAATTCGACTGGGACAACACTACTATCATAGGGCAAGCCAGACAGAGAACAGCCAGGGAATTCCTAGAGGCATGGCATTCATCCACAAACTCCATCAACAAACACGTCGACCTGGACCCAATATACCAACCACTACAGCGGACAGCTGAAACTGACAATCGGAAGCGGCAGGGACAGACCACTATAAACACCGGAGGAAACATCAAAGAAGCGCTTCGCAGGAGGCTCCCAAGCACTGATGATGTCGCCTAGCCAGGGGACGAAACGTTTGCAACAAAAACTTCCAGCTCGGCAAACAGAACCACAACATTATTGACTGTATTAAAGGTACTATATTATTGCGAGTTGTTTTGGGGACGGCTGATCTGTCTTGTATGCTATGAAATCCTTTCCATAGTTAACCGATGGAATGGTTCAACGTGACGTTTTGACCAAGTTGACTTTTTTTTTGTGAAAGGAGTGTGTTTGAGAAGAAAGTGAACTGAAAGGATGCATCAAGTCGTTTTCATGTTTAGTGTGGGATTGCTCTGCACATTTTTGTCTCTGTTGTCTTTCCTGAGATTGGGATAGTGTAAAGCAGGTGCCAAGAGTCAAACTTGCTCTTGATCAGTTATTGAAAGCACCACCTCATTCAAACGTTGTGCTCAGATTGACACCGTATCCTTTCATGCAGAGACATAGAAATATACAGGATGGAAGCAGGCCCTTCAGTGCAACTTGTCCATGCTCACCAGATATCCTGAATTAATGAAGAACGATTTGTCAATATTTGGCCTTTCTCCCTCCAAATCCTTTCTATTCATGTATCCATCCAGATGCTTTTTAAATGTTGTAATTACACTAGCCTACACCACTTCCTCTGGCAGCTCATTCCATATTTGCACCCCCTCTGCTGAGAGAGTTGCCCCTTGGGTCTCTTTTATATCTTTCCCCTCTCACATTAAACCTACGCCCTCTACTTTGGGCACCGCTCTCCTGGGGAAAAGACCTTGGCTGTTCACCTATCCATGCCCCTCATGATTTTACGAACCTCTCTCTAAGGTCACTGACGCTCCATAGAAAATAGCCATAGTCTTATTCAGCCTCTCCTTGTAATTCAAGTCCTCCAACCCTTTTTAAACTTTCAATGTTTGTTGTGTGTGAAGTTAACCAGGAATTAATTATGAATTTCATATCCAACAAATTTTAAATAATGCACACAAGAAGTTGAGTTTCCTGTTTGGAAAAGTTTCTCAAAATTACTGTGGCCCAGGCAGTGAGAGTTGTTTAGTTATTTGTATGCTGCAAACTTGGTTTTAATCTAACAGTCTGTTACAATGAGGAAAGGATGTTGTATCTCAGTACTCCCTGCCCCCAGCATCCCTCCCTTCTCCCTGGATCACCAATTAAAGCGAGACTGAGAAAGGTCATGCCTGCTTTATTTTAATTATTTTTCACAAGTTCTGGGGTTTTCTTAATGTTGCACATTGAAGTGAAAG
Organism: Chiloscyllium plagiosum; assembly: GCF_004010195.1. Taxonomy (NCBI): domain Eukaryota; kingdom Metazoa; phylum Chordata; class Chondrichthyes; order Orectolobiformes; family Hemiscylliidae; genus Chiloscyllium; species Chiloscyllium plagiosum. Next base: position 12,018,316 of record NC_057728.1, read on the forward strand.
ACTAGGTAAAACAGTTTATAGCAACCAATGGTTGCTGGATGGATGACCTGGATTAAGTTTATCAAATGTGCTAAAATGTTTTGTCTGATTATTGTTCATAGCCTGTTAGTATGCTGACAAACCCGTACCTTGCTAGTCTCCTTCCAAGTGCTCTTAGTCTCTCTTTCATTTGTCTAATCTAATCTTTCATCTTCATTCAACTTCCCCTTTTTAAATCAAGATGCATTCACCTCAACCCTGCCATCTGGTAATGAGTTCCACATTTCAGTTACACTCTAAGTAAGAAGTTTAATCTAAGAAGTTATTGAATTTTTTTCAGTGATTTTTATATTGTATTTGGTGCCTCCTATAATAGCAACATCTTCACCATGTATGCTGTATCCAATAATTTAAAGATCTCCTCCTCTATTCACCTTTTGCTGCCATTAATCTGGGAGAAAAAGGTCTGCCCATTCAACATTCCCCGAATGGATATAAGCTCTCCGTTCACGGTCATTCTTGTAAACCGGTTACCCTGAGCAGCAGTTGAGCTCTAGAGTCGATCCTGGGTGTGTTTCATAGGTTCATGGAAGACAAGCAGAAGGCTGTGGAGGTCAAGTCATTTGCATTTAAGACAGAGGTAGATGTGTTCTTGATAGTAAGGGGATCAAGGGTTACAGGGACATGGTAGGAGAATGGGGTTGAGAAATGTATCAGCCATGATTGAACAGTAGAACAGATGTAATTGGTTAAATGGTCTCGTTCTGCTCCTCTACCTTATGGTCTAAAGCTGCATTCATTTATTATGAGAACCGTGCTATTTAATTATGTAACATTTCCTATTTGACGTGACCACATTGGGAAGGGTGAGGTCAGATTCTTGTTCAGTATTTTCAATTGACTTTTATTTCCTCATTGTTTTCCAGGACTTTGTTGTGACAGTTGTTTTTGCTTTCTTGTGGTTGGTCTCCTCTTCAGCTTGGGGGAAAGGCCTCACTGATCTGAAATACTCGACAAATCCAGGAAACATCATAAAGTCCGTTCAGTTTTGCAATGAACTGAATAAATGTACTCCCGGAGGGGTGTCTGGCATGGGAAGCTTGAATGTTTCTGTGGTATGTGCACTTAATTTTATCTGCCTCAACCTATCTTGTTGTTTCCCTGCCGGCAATTCATTAATTTAGATATTGGTGCTGTTGCTCGATCATGCAGTCAGTTCAGAAAATTATCAGCATGCACTTGAGGGAAGTGGGAGTACTTTCTTCGGGAGTGCTTTGTGTGGTCTTCCTTTGGTTGTTTTATAATACCATTGCTTCAGTGGTTTATGTGGTTGCTATTGTGCGCTCACTGGGTGTCTTTTAATCTGAAAACTTTCAAAATATGACTTCACAGTTCTATTGGAGAAGTCTGGCTCTAGGTGTTCTGAGAGTGATGGGATGCTGCCTCAACTATGCTCACAGTAGAGGCCTCTGGCATGTCTTGTTATGGTCTTGTGATAAATATCACGCTGCAGACTTAAAATTTCCAGTGTCTAGAAGCAATGCAAACGAATGAGATCCATTATTAGAGTGAATCTGATCCCTAAAAAGGGGTTGCAAACTTTCACCACATTCACTTAAGAGGTATGACTGCCATTTGATAGCTACACTGTTGCTCTGTGGACATTTTTACAACTTTTTTTATATTTTATTGATCATGTAATCCAAATAAAGATCCAGACAGAGGTATTCAAGTCATAATGTGATAGCTCAGGAATTTAAAGTCAATGAATTAATCAAATTGATTTTTTTAATAAAAATCTAGTCTCTGTAATAGGGACCATGGCATTGTTGGATTTTTCTACAACTCCTCCTTCTGCTTAAACAGTATCCTTTTTCAGGGGCAAGGATATCTGCTATTTTTGTTGGACTTCAACACCATGTGACTTGAGACCCACCGCCTCATGGATTGACTCTTAACCACCCTCCTAAATAGCATAGCAAGGCACCCAGTTATAATTGAACTGCTGCCAAAATAATTAATGATAAAACCCAATGACCAGTCCATTTTGCCAAGTCCTCCGTGAACATTTTGGTTGAACCAGAATTGCGTCAGCAGCAAGTTAACATCTGAATCCCAGCTTTCAGTCACTGTTCCAGACTCTACCTCCACTATTGCCATGTCTCGTCCATTTGAGGTAGCAGTATAATGCTGTATAGTCGGGAAAGAGTGGGCCTGTATTTCCTTCTATTTGACTCCAGCTCCATAAATGATTTTTAATTCTTTTGGGATGGGCGTGTCACTTGTAAGTCCAGCATTTGATACCCATCCCTAATTGTCCTTGAAGTGGTGATGATGAACCACATTTTGTAGATGGGCTATTAGGAAGGGTGAAATTTGATTCCAAAACAGTGAAGGAATAATTCCAGGTCAGGATGCTTTGCAACTTGGAGGGGAGTCTGCAGATGGTGACCCTCCCTTACATGTCTATTGTTCTCTCTTCCCCACCCCAAGGATGTTGGTAGTAGAGTATTCTATAATAGTAATGCTATTGACAAATGTGTAAGAAGATGGTTAGATCACATCCAGTTGAGGTGGTCATTCCTTGACATTCAAATGACTGTGTCATAACATCGGATCTTATGGGTAAGGAAACCACCTGTTGATTGACACTTATTGCCCTCAGTCATGCTGCCCCATGTTGAACATCTCTTGGAATAAGCACTGAGTTGTAGCAAGGGCCTAGAATATCCAGTGGGTTGGGAACCTTCATTTTGATCTCCCACCCTGACACCAAATACAATGCCACTGCTCATAGAATCAATTGTACAGTACAGACCTTTTTGGATTATTATAAGTGCGCTGACAAAAAAAACCTCCTTGAAATTAATACTGGTCCTCCATTACAGCCCATAGCTTTGAATGTTATGACCTTCCAAGTGCTCAAAGTACCTTGTTTTAAAAAAAAAAAAATCTTTGGGAGGTTTCCTACCTTAACTAGCATCCCCAGCAATGTATTCTGGATTTCCCACCACTACCTGCAAGAGAATTTTTATTTTTTTTTGTTTTGCCCCCTCTAGTCCCTTCCAAAATCCTGCCTTTCATCTTTAAAATTATGCCCCATTGTTAATGACTATTTCAACTAAGGGGAACAGCTGCTTCCTAACCACTCTCTCTATGTTCCTCATAATCTTTTAAACCCCAATCAGGTCCCTATGCAGCTTTTCTCTGCTGTAAAGAAAACAACGTCTAGCAACTCTTCAGAGATAAATCACACACATTTGTGGTGAATAGCCTGTACAGTCCATCCAGTGTAATCACATCCTTGTTTATCATGCAGTGACCAGAACTGAACTCTAATTGTGGCTTAACCAAAGTTTTTTTTTGTGCAGCTCTAATATAACCTCCCTACTAATTTTTTTAAAACAATTATAATCTATGCTACAATGATAAAGGCAAGTGTCCCATATGCTACCTTTACCTTATCAACCTGCTGTTCAGGGATCCATGACCAAGCACCCCAAAGTCCCTCTGTTCCTCTGAACTTTCTAGTGTCCTGCCACCTCACACCTATCAGTGTTAACTTCCAACTGCCATGATTTACCAACTTGACCAATCCATCTATATCCTCCTGGAGCTAAAATAGTCATCTTCTTCCTCCTCCCTCGACCATTCACCCAATCTTTGTGTAATCCCCTAACTTACTTACTTATCAAGGCGTCCCCATGTTCTCATCAATATCACTTGAACAATAAGGAACACAGCACTCCTCCCTGTGGTATGCCACTGGATTCTGGCCTCCAGTTACACAAATGGGCTTTGACCACCACCCTCTGTTACTGCTACTGGACTGATTTTGGATCCAACTTGCCAAGTTACCCTGGATACCATGTGCTTTTACCTTCTTTATCAGTCTCTCTTCTGGGACCTTGTCAAAGGCTTTGCTGAAATCCATATGAAATACATCAACTGCACCACTCTCATCTACGCACCTGGTCACCACCTCAAAAAATATTAAACCAGATTTGTTAGGCATGATCTTCCTACAGCAAAGCCATGCTGACTATCCCCGATCAAACTTTGCCTCTCCGAGTGGAGCTCGATTTTTGTCCTTCGAATGTTGTCCGATAGTTTTGCTCCCACTGACGTGAGACTTGCCCGTCTCAAACTCTCTGGTTTATCTCTTGTCAAGTGGAACCACATTGGAGCACAGCTAATTCTCTGACACCTCCCCTGTGGCCACACAGGAATTAATCTTTTGTGTGTTCTTTTGTATCCCATGCTACTGTGGCAGATAAGTCCTTTGAACCCAGAGATTTATTCACTTTTAAGCCCACCAAAGCCTCCAATATCACCTCCCTCCCTATGCAATCTGATTCATGTCAGAACCTTTGTTACATTCTGCATTGAGTCATATAGCGCAGAAACAGACCCTTTGGTCTAACCAGTCCATGCCAAGCATAATCCCACCTGCCTGCTCCCGGCTCACATCCCTCCAAACTTCTTCTATTCATGTATCCATCCAAATGTCTTTTAAATGTTGTAACTGTACCCGCATCCACCACTCCCTCAGGAAGCTCATTCCACACTTGAACCACCCTCTGTTTTTGAGTTTTAAAAAAAGCTTCCTTCCCCTAATATCTGAAGCCCTTTTTCCTCCTTGGCCTGGGAGTAAAGGGATGGAATAAGATTGGATTCTGAGAGAAAGAGCACCTCATTTTGTAACTCTCTGTTTAGAGTATATATGTTTTCCCAGTACTCTCTAATACTGAAGCCAAATACATGAAGCCCAACTTGTGGAGGATGGGATCTCCACATGCAGTCTTGGCAGAAGTTTGGACTCTCTTCTTTGGCCTGAGATTTACAAGCTACAGAGGCCTTCCTTTTTATTATCCCATAGGACCATATAGTCATTATTTTTTTTTCTTCCATAAATCCTGATGGCCTGTACAGTTCTTTTTTATAAGGTAAACTTTAAACAGCCTTATGAGCAAGTTGTGGCTCTTGCTGCATCACTTCAATTGGTGAAGTTTGTATTTTATGTTTCCTTTGCAGGTGTTTGGTTTCCTCAATGTGCTCCTGTGGTGTGGAAACGCATGGTTTGTGTACAAGGAAACCAGCTGGCATACTCCACCACAACCTCAGCAGGATCCAGCAAATGTGGCACCACCACCTCAAAACCCATAATGCTGCAGTTGGAAATTTGTTGAGGCATGTGTTTGCAAACTCACCAGAGCATACAGTAGGTTTCATAATTACTCAACATTGCATTAGCTTGATGGGAAAATGCATCTGTTGTATTTGCTATTTGTGCTGTTGTGTCATATGCCTTTTTGATAGGTAGGGGTGAAGAGAAGATGAATGTGTGTAGTCCCATTTAAATTGGGGTTTACAATGAAAGAATGTGCAGACATTGTCAATGATGATGTCAATGTTACACCACATGTACATAACACAGTGAAGCCCTTTCAAGATCAATCTAATATGCCAACTATTTTCCTCCTTCGATGGTGTTTGCTGCAGACTATTTATCATGCATGCTTAAAACCTCTAATGATCAGTAACCGACTATTTGCCAAATTTAAACTTCTCATTGAGATGGAAGAACATTTAAAAGACATGATTTGCATATTAACAAGCCCTTGTGGAATGTGCAAAGTACAGGATTGCTCTTAAATCTCTTTCGACTGGAAAAAAAAGTGTGCTACTTTTGGTTTTTAAGGTTGTCATTCAATGGTTAGTCTCTGATTTGGTCTGTATTGTATTGAATGAAGATAGCTTGGTATGTGAAAGACATTGATCTTTAATGGGTTATGCTGTGTTACACAACTCAAGCCATTGCAATAAGAAACATTTTTACTACATAACTGAAAAGTTATCTTTTTTTTTGTTGCTTTTTCTACTTTCTTGTACAGAAATTATGGAAAGTGTTAAAGAAACTTTTTTTTTGGCCAAATCTGCACTTGCTTTTTTGACAGGGGTGTTAAATCATTAGTTTCCTTGGTGCAGTACTTGATGATAAATGGCACTTTCTCAAGTTTTGTGTAGTTTTGCTTTGGACTTGTCTGATTTGGTTTTTCTGTTTAGTAAAGTGAAAATCCTAATTGTCATCATGACCCACTTTCATTGTAAATTACGTGCCTTATAAAATGAAGGTCATTTGGTGAAGCTTGAAAATATTTATCTATCATAATCCTTGCTTGCTTTATCTCAGTCTGGAAATGTTTTGTTTTGCTGGTGCTGTTACTCAGTGGTTAAGGGCTGATGACATGATGTGATAAAGTACCAAATGTATTTGAGCTTTTTTATATATATGTTTGTACCCTGCCTCGTTTTTTTTGATTTTGGGACTATGCTTTTCTGTTAATTCTCTGCTTCGTTAGAAGCTTATGAAGGAGGCAGGAGGAAAAGAAGGAAAAAGAACTGATTTGCTTCATAGCCACTGTCAAATTTACTCCTCTAATAAATCCAGATTTTCACTGAACTCCAAGTGCCTTTTCATCGTCAGACACTGGCTTGCATTTTGAAAATGGAATTCTCAGAACAGTCCATGTATTTGATTGGTGCTGCTGTAAGAAATACCATCAGCCTTAAAGCTGCATCAAGTATTTTGCCAAACTTGATGAATGCTTTGGCCTCATGAGACGTCTGTTCTGATTTAAAGGCCTCTGTTTAAGAATTCAGGAAACAAATAAAATATTTTCTGTTGACAATAATCCTTTGTGTTTTTTTTTGTTGAGATATAAATGTTACTGAAACAAGAGAGGGTGGTACTCGAGCAAACTTAAATTGTACCATAACTTTTTTTTTTAAACTTCTGTGGAAACCTTTGGAGTTTTACAATCATGAATTACTTTTAGAAACTTCTGTGTTTCATTTATCTAAACATTCTGTTTCTTCTGTCTCTGGCTGAGTTTTGGATGTGGCCACAAATGAAATTATGTGGTCTCAGATGGTAATTATAATAAATCTTTTGCACTTTATATATGCAATTTTCTGGAATTATGATTTGTCTCTTTTGAAGCATCTCAAATTTCATAAATTTGATCACCTGTAAATTAGATGCAATAAATGGCTTAGGAGTCCTTGCAGTAAAATATTTTCGACTTTAGATTCTGAGTTTGAAATGTGGTTACTCTGGTGAGTGGAAGTTCTTGGCCAGATTATAGCTTTCTGTTTCATTTCTGGAGGAAGGCACTAGCGTGTGTTCTCTCAAAATACGCTGTCTTGCTCCACCAGAAAGGAAGCGAATCTGTCCATCTCTGAAACAAACAAGGTACCGGTAAAGACATACTGCGGATGCTGGAAATCTGAAATAAAAACTTAGTGCTGGAGAAACTCAACAGGTTTGGTAGCATCTGTGGGGGGGGTAGCGAGAGAGAGACTGAGTTAACTCTTTTAATCCTTCCAAAGAAGGAGTCATACTGGGCTCGACATTAACCCGTTTCCTTGGCAGCTTGCCAAACAGAGTTTCTCCAGAGCTTTGTCTTCCTGATGCCTTAAATAAAAGCATAACCTTGCCATCATGCTCAAAATAACGAGTTATCTCTCAGCTGTTGGTGTTTTCCTCATCAGTTTCAGCAGTGTGTGGATTTCAAGCTGAATTCCCAAATATTAACACCCTCCAGAGACAATAAAGTTTGCCTCCTTCAAAATTTCAATTTGTGAACATAATAAATTAGTGGGCAGGAAGTACCCAAGTTTTCATATTAAACCTGCTACACACTTCTGAAGCATCATAACTTAACATCGTAACTCCCTTCTAGGTAAAAGACCTTTTTGAGCTCTGAATCTGTGAAATTGTTTTACAGGCTCATTTCATCATTTTTATTTGTTCCCTATGGTGGTTCAAATGTAAGCAATGTTACATTATGGATTCTTCTGATGAAATCTCGCAATGATGAGAGCAGCACATGCCTGATGTGAAGGACTGAAAGAGGAATTAATTGTGAGGGTTGTTAAGAGGGCTCCTACTTTTGAGGGAACAAAGCCAAGAAAATAAATGAGGGAGGAGTATAACATAGTGGTGAAAGGCTGAGCAGATATTGGTCAATAGTGTTAAGACGTCTGAGTGCTGGTAACAGAAGATTGGGGATAATATTAAGAAGGCACATTGAGGAGCTGGAAACTATATATAAATGATTATAGAATAGCGATGATGTGAAGGGGTGTGTATATTTAAGGAAGAGGCAGAACAAGCTGAAAATATTGGAGTCAGTAAGACTTGCATGGTAGTTAAATTCTAATGTGATTGAAAATGATTTGAATTATTAAGTAAACCAACCAAAGAGTTATTTATTACATGATTTTTGTCTGTGTGGAAGCTACTGTTTTGCAGCATGTCCCAGTGATTTTCTTATGATTGGACTCTGAAGAAAAAACAGTATCTTCCTGATTTAAGGGGTTATGCCCAAAATCTTGATTCTCCTGCTCCTCGGATGCTACCTGACCTGTTGTGCTTTTCCACCACCACAATCTCGACTCTGATCACCAGCATCTGCAGTCCTCACTTTCTCCCAGTATCCCCATAAGCAGACCCTGTCTCCCAATGAACTGGCTTACAGTACATTGCGTAAGAGGTTATTCTTGTCCAGCATCTAATTCTATGACAATGTGACCTATGTCTAAATTAATAATTCACTTGTTATATAACCAAATACAATAATCTGACTAACTATTCATCCTGATATTTGAATGGTAGACTGACAAGTACTTCACACATAAATAAACGGAGTAGCTTAGATATGAAATCCTGCCTTCCATCTCTAGCATTTTTATTACAAAATATGCCAGAGTTAGTCTGAATGCCCCCTTTTTGCAGTAGACCGTCCTCTTCTGACCATAAAGCCCCTTGATCTGTAAGCTGTGAACTCAAAGGAGAGAGAATTTTCTGGTTAAGAATTTCTTCTTTACAAACCCTTCCTGATTGCCTCCAATCTTTCTTTTCCTCGTGTTCAGGATACCAAAAGCTTAATTTTCTGAATCTTTCCCAAGTCTCCAGGACTGTTAATTTTATATGTGCCAGCTCCACACTAAGTTAGGGACTGCTGGATGAGCAGTAATTTTCATCAATCAAAGTTGGCCAATGTCTTCACTCCCAACTGCAAACCACCATTTAGAACCCCTTCTCTGGTGACTATTGGAGGCAGAACCAGACCATTTGCAACCTTTGAGTCACACTAGGTTCACTAATGTCCTTTTACAGAAGGGAAATCCTGCCCTTTGTCTGGCTGACATGAGTCCAGATCCACAGCAATGAGATTGACTTTTAAGTTGTCCGATGGGCAGTTAAGGCTGGCTAAGGCAGCACCCACATTCCATTAATGAATTTAGGGGAAAAAAAGACTTTCAACCAAAGGTGCATCATCTCTAAGATGGATACCACTTCCATAACATTACCTAACTCCTCCATACCTCAACTTGTGTGCTGCTGAAACTCTCATCTCTGCCTCTGTTTCGTCCAAATTTTATTATTCCACTGCACAACTTGTTGGCCTTGCATAGTCTCCCCTCTGTTTATGTGAGATCATCAAACCTCTGCTACCTGAATCCCTTCCCCAGTTTTCGTTTTTCATTTAACCCCTGTGTTTATTGATCTACATTGCCTATGTTAGGCAACACCTCAATTTTTAAAATTCTCATCCTCCTGTCTTGTCCCTCCCCCCTCTACAATCCTCCATTCTGCCCTCTTGATTATCCCAGTTTTAATAATTTCACCAGTGGTGACTGTGCCTTCTACTGTCAATGGTCAAAACTTCAGAATACCTTCCTGAAGCCCTCTACCTTTTTCCTTCAGTTGCTCCTTTTAATATCTAACCCCTTTTTTTTAGGAGGTTTTAGCCTATAGTATAATACCTTCCTGTGATTCAGTATCAAGTGTTGTTTTATAATGCTGCAGTGAAGCTCCTTGGGATGTTTATTACATAAAAGATGCTAAATGAATACAATGTAGAAAATAACAGTCCACTCTGAAGAGTCATCGAGACACAAAACATTAGTTTTGCGCTCTCTCCACGGATGCTGCCTGATCTGCTTTGATTTCCAGCATTTGTTTGTTTGTTTTCAGTACAGATTACAGCATCTGCAGTAATTTGCTCCTGCGACTACAATTGGTTCTTCAGAAGTGATGACTAAAGCCATGGGGCAAGTGAAGGTTTGGAAGAAAAAGAATATCTTGGGCTAATAGACCCTTTTAAGATCTGCATTTTTGTGAAGAGAATTTTTGATAATTTACAAGTTGGCAGGTGATTTATCATTTGACTGAGTTGCTGCAGTTAAATAAAAGTAAAATGGGTAACAAGTTAATTTTAGAGTGAATCAGTTCCTCCTTGTGATTATATCTTTGAGCAACTCTGTTTTAGTTCAGCCGAGGCTTGAATGAAAGAAACATTTCTTTAAAAATGGGTTAAGTTGAAACTTGGATGTTGGATGAAACAGTTAAAATTTGTTAACTGAAGGCTTCTGTCAACAGTGAGTTGAGCTTCTGGTGTTGCCTTACTGCAAATTGAGAGTTTTAGATGTAAAACTCCAAAGTTAAAGCCTATTAGAATCAGGAGAGTTCTGATGGAGGCAACTACACTTAAGCTGGTAGAGAAATGTATTTCGTGTCAGAGGTCATAGAGATGTACTGTATGGATACAGACCCTTCAGTCCAACTCGTCCATGCCGACCAGATATCCTAAATTAATGTGGTCACATTTGCCAGCACTTGCTCCATTTCCCTGTTAAACTCTTTTTTTTATTCATATCCCCATCCAGATGCCTTTTTAATTGTTGTAATTGTATTTGCTTCCACCCCTTCCTTTGGCAGCTCATTCCATACTCTCACCACCCTCCACATGAAAATGTTGCCCATTTGCTCTCTCTCTCGCGCTCTGAACCTGTCCCTCTTGATTAGATCCCCTACCGTTTGGAAACAGGCCATTTGGCCCAACAAGTCCACACTGACCCTCTGAAGAGTAATATATCCAGACCCATTTTCTCATACTTATCCCTGACTAATGCACCTAGCATGGCCGATTCACCTAACCTGCACATCTTTGGACTGTGGGAGGAAACCGGAGGATCTGGAGGGAGCCCACTCAGGCTCTGGAAGAATGTGCAAACTCCACATAGTTCTCCCCTATAGTTCTGGACTTCCCACCCCAGAGAAAAGACCTTGTCTGTTTGCCCAATCGAATGTCCGTCATGGTTTTATAAGCCTGTAGAAGGTCATCCCTCAGCCTCCAATACTCCAGGGTAAACAGCCCCAACCTATTCAACTTCTCCCTGTATCTCAAACCCTCCAACCCTGACGATATCTTTGTGAATCTTTTTCAGAACTCTTTCAAGTTTCACAACATCCTTCCTATAGGAGGGAGACCAAAGTTGCATACAATATTCCATAAGTGGCCTAACCAATATCCTGTACAATTATAATATGATCTTCCAACTCCTATACTCAATACTCTGACCAATAAAGGCAAGCAAACCAAACGCCGCCTTCACTATCCTATCTGCCCTCAACTCCAGTTTCAAGGAACTTTGTACCTGCACTCCCCTTTGTTCAGCATCAGTCCCCAGTACCTGACCATTAAGTGTACAAGTCCTTCTCTGATTTGCCTTTCCCAGATACAACACCTCACATTTATCTAAAACTCCATCTCTCACTCCTCGGCCCATTGGCCCATCTGATCGAGATTCTGTTGTACCGCTGAGGTAACCTTTGCTGTCCACTACACTTCCAATTTTGTTGTCACCTGCAAACTTACTAACTATACCTCGTGTTCCCATCCAAATCATTTATATAAATGACGAAAAGCAATACACCCTGTACCGATCGTTGCGGCACACCTCTGGTCACAGGCCTCCAGCCTGAAAAGCAACCCTCTACCTTCTGTCTTCTAACTTTTTGAGCCAGTTCTGTATCCAGATAGCTAGTTCTCCCTGTATTACATGTGATCTCACCTTGCTAACCAGTCTACCATAAGGAACTTTTGTCAAACACCTTAATGAAGTCCATATAGATCACGTCAGCTGCTAAACCCTCATCAATCCTCTTCATTACTTCTTCCAAATAAAAACTCGGTCAAGTTTGTGAGACATGATTTCCTGTGCAGGAAATCATGCTGACTATCCCTAATCAGTCCTTGCCTTTCCAAATACATGGAAATCCTTTCCCTCAGGATTCCCTTCAACACCTTGCCCACCACTGATGTTAGGATCACTTATCTGTCGTTCCTGGCTTTCCCTTACCACGTTAGCCAACCTCCAGTCTTCTGGCATCTCATCCGTGGCTATTGATGATGCAAATATCTCAGCAAGGGGCCCAGCAATCACTTCCCTAGATTACCAGAGTTGTGGGGTATATCTGATCAGGTCCTTGGGATTTATCCACTTTTATGCTTTTCAAGATAGCCAGCACTTGCTCCTCTGTAATATTGACATTTTTCAGGATGTCGCCATCTATTTCCCCACATCCTTCTTCACACGAAACACTGATGCCAAATACTCATTTAATTTCTCCCATCTTGTGCAATTCTACACATAGGCTGCCTTGCTGATCTTTTTGAGGGACCCTATTCTCTCCTGAGTTACCCTTTTGTCCTTACTGTATTTATAAAATCCCTTTAATTCTACTTCATCCTAGTTGCCAAAGCTATCTCATGACTTTTTTTTTCCTCTCCTGATTTCCCTCTTTTATATACTCCTTCTGCCTTTATACTCTTCTAAGGATTCACTCTATCTCTGCTGTCTACTCCTGACATGTTTCCTTTTTCTTAATCAAAACCTCAACCTCTCTACTTATCTAGCATTCCCTGCACTTACCAGCCTTTCACCCTAACAGGAATATACTGTCTCTGCACTCACGTTATCACATTTCTGAAGGCTTCCCATTTTCCAGCTGTCCCTTTACCTGTGAACATCCGTCCTCCCCCAATCAACTTTTGAAATTTCTTGTCTAATACTGTCAAAATTTAGAACTTTAACTTTTGAGTGAGGAATTTACAACCATATGGCAATTGGGAGAGATTTTTGGAAAAACTTGTCAGAAATAAGCAGGAAGGTCAAAAAATTTTGACTCCTCTCTGCACCTTCATTGCAAAATTCCGACTAAGTGGTTAATCTTACAATTTTTGAAAAGTATCTGACTCAAGTAATTATGGTGAAAGTGTTATGGTGGTAGAAGGCAAGTGTATGTAAGGAACTTTAACTGTTCATGGTAGGGCAGTTTTTAAATTCTGAGCTTTTTAACTTTGGAGAATTAAATTATCTTCATCCAAACAGTGAATCTTGTAGCTTCATTTTATTTCAGTAAATATCTGGGCTTTTGGAATCTTTAGTAAATGACGGTCTTGACCGAGATCATAAGTTTTTTTTTAATTTTAGAAATGATAACCAGTAGGAATAGTCCACCTGAGAGTAGGTGATAAATGTAATCAATGAATGAGAATGTAAATTTTCTTTCAAACAGTGCTGGCAATATCATGTGAATTAAATATTCCCTGCTTATGCTCTAGAAAGGACTCTTGATCCTTTATCTTATCATCTTGAGATGATGTTTGTTAAGGGGCTGTTGTAGATTAGAATGATATCACTTGTAATTTTGATATATTTTCCTAATTGGATGGTAATGCAACTCTGTGAAGGTTTCAGTAAAGTTTTTTTTTTAAGTGGAAACCTAGGTGAAGGGACAGGCCACTAGTGCATGACATTACCCAAGTGTATTCTCTGAGAGAAGTGGCAGGCTGAGAAAAAACTTGGTTGTGTCTTAGAACCAGCAGCCCCTCAGCAGTATGCATCACCTTGACCAGTAAAGACAGCACAGTCTTACCAGAGGGTAGTCATTCCCTGTCATGATAGACTGGAAAGGAGGGGTGTGGAGATGGGTGACATTCACCAAAAGGAGAAGAGCCAGCAAGTCCAGGAAATGCAGGATTTTTTTACAGCTGTCTACCCGGGATGAAATTTTAGTGATCAATTTAATAACAACTGAGTCGGGGTGGGTGATTCAAGGGAAAATCACATACCCTGGTATCCTGAGGCTACACTGGAAAAGAGAGAGAGAGAGAAAGATTCCCTACAATGTGGAAACAGGCCCTTCAGCCCAACAAGTCCACATCAACGAGCAACCCACCCAGACCCATTCCCCTACATTTACCCCTGCACCTAACACTATGGGCAATTTAGCATGGTCAATTCACCTAACCTGCACATCTTTGGACTGTGGGAGGAAACCCACACAGACACAGGTTGAATGTGCAAACTCCACACAGACAGCTGCCCATGGTGGGGATTGAACCCAGGTCCCTGGCGCTGTAAGGCAGCAATGCTAACCACTGTGCTGCCCCAAAGGCTGGTAGACATTAGAAAGGTAATGGTAGTGGTTATGGACTCAGTTGTTTGAGGGATAGACAGTCTAGTCTGCAGCTGAGATCGTGAATCCTGTATGGTCTGTTGCTTTCTGTTTGCAAGGATTCGGAATATAATGGAAAAGCTGGATAAATCTCTGCAAAGTGATGTAAACAGCCAAAGGTTGTAATTCGTGTGGGTGCCAAAGACATAAGGAGGGACAGCTTGGAGGAATTGCAGTATTAGTTCAGGAGTTGGGGAGTAGTTGAAACACTGGACCTCCAGGGCAGTAATCTCTGAAATATTACTTGTGCATGAGCTTCACCATTTAGTAAAGACAGGTCAGGGAGGTAAATGGGTGGCTTCAGGGGTGGTGTAGAGGGGAGGATTTAGATTTTTGGGACATGGGGATCGTTTTTGGGGAAAGGAGAAAGCTGAAAGAGAGATGGGCTTTCCCTGAGCAGAAATGGAACTAATTTCCTGACTGGGAAACTAAATAGTGTAGTGGGAATGCATTTAAACTTGTAAACTTGGGGTAGCGGGGGTGAGGATGCTGTCTTGCATTTGGAAATATCAGTGAGGGCAAAAGTTGGAGATCAGGGAAAAGGAAATGAGGGAAGGCTTTGGTGTTAATAGGGAACAAATGGGTCCTAATGGGTATGAAAGAGATCAAGGTGGGGTTAAATTCTATCCATTAAATGCACACAGGGATAGTGAACAAAACTGGGGAACTGGAAGCATAAATTACTTGGGGTTGGGGGGGGGGGAAGAAATATGTCATGGTTACATTGGCCAAAACGTGGCTCAAGCCAGAACAGGACCAGATACTTGACATCCCAGGTTGCAAGGAACAGGGTGGGTAAAAACGAGGAGGTGTAACAATCTTGGTCAGGGATAGTATCATAGCCCTTGAATGAGATGCAGCTGTTGAATTAGGATCTGTCTGCTTGGAGGTGAGAAACAGGAAGGGAGTGGTGACCTTTGTGTATTTAATATTGACCTCCAAGTAGAAGAGAGCATTTGCAGAGAGATTATGAAAATCTGCAAAACACATAGGGTTGTGGTGGTTGGTAATTTCAAGTACTCTCTGGTAGACTGGGGAAAAAAGTAGTGTGGGGCACAGAAGGAAAAATTCCTGCAATGTGTGCAGGTGAACTTTCTGGAACAATACATTTTCCAGTCCAGCCAGGGAGGAAGGGACATTCCTGCTGAAGAGCTGATGCTTGAAAGGTCGACTCTCCTGCTTCTCTAATGCTGTGCTTTTCCAGTACTGCACTTCTTGGCAGGGAGGAAGCTGTGTTAGACTTGGTCCCAGGAAATGAGACAGAACAAGTGGCGAGCATCGGAGGGGAGGAATCATTTGGGGGGAGAAGTGATCATAATAAAATAAGGTTCAGTATTAAGTTAAAGAAGGAATAAGCCAAGGATTAAGATCTCAGACTGGATAAGGGCAAATTTTAGCACTCTAAAAGTTGAACTGAATCGAGTTGATTGGAAATGCATTTTGATGGATAAATCAGTGGATGAAAAAAGGAGACTTTCAAATGAGAGATGAATAGGGTGCAAGCTAGGTATATACCTAATGAGGGGAAAAAAAGCATCCAACTCTAGAGTACCCTGGATGACTAAGGATACTGATGAGAGAGAAAAAGGAAGAGAAAGGAGGCTTATGATGCATACCAGAATAATAATAGCTCAAGAATTCAGGAAGAGTATTTTAAATGCAGGAGAGAGTAGAAGACTGGAAGAAGGAAGGCTAAGATGAAACATGAGGAAGGGATGGCATATTGTGCTAAAACGTAGTAAAATGTTCTTCAAACATTAATAGTCAAAGATTAGTGAAGGACAAAGTGAGGCCTATAAGGAACAGGCATTGTAAACTACTCACTGAATATAGGTATGGCAGAGGAACTAAATTAATATATTGTTTCTGTCTTTACCAAATTAAAGATGGTGACAAAAACCTAGTTGAAAGTCTGGGTGTTGAGCTACTGAACAGTCCGGTGATTGATAAAGAAGGGGTGCTTAAAAAGGTTGGCAGCACTTCAAGTAGAGAAGTGCCCAGATGGGATGCATCCAAGATTGCTGAGAGAGATAAAGGAGCAAACTGCGGTGCCATTGACTGAAATTTTCCAGCCCTGTCTGAGCACAGGATTAATCCTGTGGGCCTGGAAGATTGCAAATGTGGTAGCATTGTTTAAAAAAAGGCCAAAGGATAACCCAGTAAACTTCAGACCTGTCAGCTTGACATCAATGGTGGGAAAACTGGTGGAGACCATAATACGGATAAGATAAACATACTGAGAGGAAAGAAAAGTTAATATGAGACAATCATTATGGTTTTGTCAAGCTCAAGTCTGACAAGTTTAATTGAGTTCTTTGAGCTGACACAGGCAGTGGATGAGGGTAGTGCTGTGGATGTTGTATATTTGGATTTTCAGAAAGCATTTGATATGGTGCCACATAACAACAGGTTGGTTAGTACATTAGGAATGTTTGGGATTAGTGGGTCCTTAGCAGCAATGACTAGAAGTTAGCTAAAGGATTAGAAACAGAAGTATAGATCTAAGTATAGATGAATGTTTTTCAGATTGGCGACGAGTTGAAAGTGGTGTTCCCCAGAAATCGATGTTGGGACCCTTGCTTTTTCTGATTTTATTCTGACTTTTTTTGATTTGGAGATGAGCGTTAAGGGTAAAATCTCTAAATTTGCAGATGACACTAAATTGGGGAGAATAGTGAATAGTGAGGGTGATGCTGAGCAACTTTAGAGAGACATTGACAAACTGGCCAAATGAGCAGACACTTGAATTTCAATGCAAAGAACTATGAGGTAGTGAGTTTTGAAACCTGGAGAGATGTTACAGGCTCAATGGTACAACCTTGTGGAGAGTTCCGGAACAGAGGGACCTCAGGGTTCAAATGCTTAATTCTCTAATTTAGATTGACAAGAAAGTTGCCAGGGTTGGAGGCTTTGAGCTGTAGTGAAAGGCTGAATAGGCTGGGGCTGTTTTCCCCGGAGCGTCAGAGGCTGAGGGGTGATGTTATAGAGGTTTATAAAATCATGAGGGGCATGGATAGGGTAAATAGACAAAGTATTTTCCCTGGGGTGGGGGAGTCCAGAGCTAGAGGGCACAAGTTTAGTCTGAGAGGGGAAAGATATAAAAGGGACCCAAGGGGCAACATTTTCACGATGAGGGTGGTGCGTGTATGGAATGAGCTGTCAGAGGAAGTGGTGGAGGCCAGTACAATTACAGCATTTAAAAGGCATCTGGATGGGTATATGAATAGGAAGGGTTTGGAGGGATATGGACCAAATGCTGACAAATGGGACTAGATTAGGTTTGGCTATCTGGGGCATTTGGCATGGACAAGTTTGACCAAAGGCTCTGTTTCTGTGCTGTACCTCTCTATGACCTAAATCATTGAAATCTGAGAATCAGACTTCAAACTTTAAGTGGCAGAGAGATTATTTGTTCAGAGTTAAGGTTTATCCAAAAGTATGTAAACATTTACTTCAGTTTGAATAGACCAGCTCAAATGTTTTCTGGACTCTTCAGTGAATATTTTGTGGATAAATGTCCCACAACTTTCTGCGTCATTGTGATTGAATCTTTAGACAATGAGCAGGGCAAAGTGGAACGTCCTGATTCTGTAAGTTAACTGTCGACTCCAGAAATTGCTGTTTAATTTACTGTGTAACTGTGATGGGAGCTAATAACCTCACTGCAATACTTAACATACTATTAGGGCCGTTGAAGTATTGCTAGATGATAGCAATGTCATCTGATTTTCATGTGGTTTTGGTTGGAAGGAATGTTTGCCAAGGTACTAGGAGAATTCTCTGCTCTCCTTTGAATAGTGAAATGGGACCAGATATATATAGTCCCAGTGATCTGTGATCGGAGATGGGACAGTAGAAAATGGCTCCCAAGGAACACTGTCAGGACTCTCATGTCTATTTTCTGTGTCTACCATTTTCCCAGCTATTTAACGGAGAGTAAGGGAGTGGGTTTTGAGAGTAGTGGCATAGTGTTAATCTCACTAATCTAGTAATCCAGAACTCTGGAAAAATGTTCTGGGGAAATGGGTTTGAATCCCAAAATGACCAGGTGGTGAAAATTGAATTTGGTGAGAATCTAGGTTTAAAAGCTACTCTAATGGCAACAATGAAACCACTATTGATTGCTATAAAAGCCCATCTGGTACACTAATGTCCTTTTTGGAAGGAAATCTACCATCCTTACCTAATCTGGTTTACCTGTGACTCCTGACCACAGCAATGTGGTTGACTCTTAACTGCCCTCTGGGCAATTGGGAATGAGCAATAAATGCTGGCTTGGCCCGCAATGCCCATATCCCATGAATGAATGTTTTAATAAATGTTAACGATTCTCTATAATTAAGCTTCAGAATGTAGTGTACAATTAAATTGTTGTGATGTGTTTTTTCTTGAGTAAATGGCTACTTATAGAACAATATAAAACCTCTGAAATTATTGAGGAGATTTTGATCAAAATTAGCTCAATTGCTTGCTGACCTTGGCCGTCCTTGTGTTCAGATTCATTCATGCATCACCCACCTTATTTCTGTCACCTTTTCTAGCCCTGCGATGATATAAAAACTGGGCCTTTATTTTAAATGCTAATCTTACCTCCCAATCGCTACCTTGTGTTGACATCCGTGTCTTCAATTTCCAGCCCTCTGGAATTCCCTCTCTTCCTTGGAAATGCTCACTAAAATTCCACCTCTTAAAACAAACTCGAGTCATATGCTTAACAGCTTATTCTTTGGCCTAGTATTCGATTTTGTCTAATTATGATTCTGTGCACTGCCACAGGATGTTTGTCTACATTAAAAATGCAACATAAAATACAAGCTGTGTTTGAACTGACTTTTTGAATTCATCTTATGTGTGTTCTTGAGCTCAACATCACTGAAATGTGAATCTTGAGGAAAGAAATTCTGGCATTTTCTTTGAAAAGAAAATCTGAATTCATTCTTGTTGCAACCACTGAAGAGTGCAAAAGGAAATCTTTGAGACTTCACCTCAGGAATTTACCGTTACCTCAGTTCAAGAAGGTTGTACAGTGAACAAGCTGAATTGACATGGGAATTTGATGAGAGACTGCTTGTAATGAAAGTGAAGCAAAGTTAGAGTAAAATGAAAGTTCTGTGTTGAGAAAGCGAAAGGATATTATTAAGTTGGAGACGGTGCAGGAAAGATTTACCAGGATGTTACCAGGACTAGAGGGTTTGAGTTATAAGGAGAGGCTGGATTACCTGGGAATTTTTTCACTGGAGTATAGGAGGTTGAGGGGTGACCTTATCGAGGTTTATAAAGTAATTAATAACATGAATAGCAAAGGTCTTGTCCGTAGTGTAGGGAGTCCAAAAATGATAGACGTATTTTTAAAGTGAGAGGAGAAAAATTTAAAAGGACCTTGAGGGGCAGAGAAGGTGGTCCATAAATGGAATGAATTACCAGAAGAAGTGGTAGATGCAAGTAAAGTTACAACATTTAAAAGACATTTGGACAGCTACATGAATAGGAAACGTTTAGAGGGATATAGACCAAATGCAGGCAAATGGGGTTTGTTTAGTTTGGGAAACTTGGTTGGCATAGACAAGTTGGACTGAAGGGTTTGTTTCCATGCTGTGTGACTCAGTGACTCAGGAAGTTTCTTTTTTTTTGTTAACCAATAATTTATTGTTTCCATTCATGTTCTGAAACTATTTTGTGAGAAGCTGTAGTTTTAAAGAAGGATTAAGCTGGGGCAGCAAATTTTAAAATGAAGCAAAATATGGAAAACAAGCACCAAAGTTTAACCGTATTTTGCAAGACTAAGTGTAAAATATTAAAATTGGGCATGTGAACAGAGTTAATCCTAAAGTCTTCTGGCTTCTTTTACTCTGCCAAGCTAACTTTGTTGGGAGAAAGTGACGTCTGATGAAGGATTTATACACAAAATTTTGATCCTCCTCCTCCTCGGATGCTGCCTCACCTGCTGTGCTTTTCCAGTGCCGCACTTTCTAACTTTATTGGAAGCCTGGTGTGCACAAGTGAAGGAAATTTCCAACAATTCTCTGAACACAGAATTCCTCAGAACATGTTGACTACAGTGGTTTCTAAAGAATGTAGTTGGTCTCTTGTGATGTTGCCCACAGAAATTCAGAATCTTTGATGGTTTAGAATGTGAACTGACCAATTCTTAGCACCAACATCTCTATATACTTCTAATCTCAGAACTATATCTGAAATGAGGTGTCATGGCTTTCCTGGTCCTTTCCCTCTTCCTGTTCAGTAGGATTATGGACATGTACAGACAATCTCTGTATCATTGCCTTTTGCTTTCTCTTTTCTATTCCTCTGCCCCACAATGAGGCTGCAGGTCTGAAGAAAAGTGTCTCTCTTCAGTTACAAGATTGTTTTTCCTTCACTCCCTCTAAGTAGGGTCCTTTCCCTTGCCAAGTTACAGCGTTGCCAAAGTAGTCAGGAAGTTTGTTCATACTGGAGATCGGCTTCAATGCATGCGCATATATTAACTTTACTTTTTTTTCCTCCCCTGTTCCTATCCTCCTCTTTTCCTCCATGACTTTCCTTCAGTTCTCTTTCCATTCCTTCTATTTCCCTAAGATGTTTTTAATTCCCCATCATCCTATCGTTCCTGTTTTGCATTTCTGGTTTATTTACCCTCCTCATCGTACCCCATGCCTTTCGTGGTCTGATGACATTGCAACTGGTCTTGGGAAAAGCAAAGGAAAGCAAAAATTGAGGGTAGTGTGGGCCAGCATGAAGAAGGAAATGGGTTTTACAAACTTACTCCTTGAACGGTCAGCTGTTCAAAATGCTACATCCAGTCACCAGAAAGGATTCCTCAGTCCATTACAGTTCCAGACAGGATGTCCCAAACTGTTAAACTCCTCAGTTAGGAGAGATTAACTGGCTCCACTTGTTCACCCACGCCTTAAATGATACGTTAATAAGGCACATTTAAAACGGGACACTCCGTCCCTTTTGGGAAACTTTCCTCCAGTCCAAAGGAATTTGTTTTAAATTTAACCAGGCTTTCTTGAGTCTTGGAGTCAATAATTCTTAAGTTATTAAACATGAGAAGAAATAACAATGCAACATACACACACACAGATCAGAAATGAAATGAGTGTTCATAAAAGGAAAAGTTAATAAAGGTATACAGGTCAGTCTGAATTCCATAAAAAGTGGACAATGAGACATTGATATGTTGATATGTGAACAGTTGATATTAAGATGTTTAGCTTTGTAGGTCCACTATAAAAATACAAGCTCAGTCATTTCCTTAGCTGTATGTTTTTTAAAAATTGTTTTAGTAGGCCCATAGATGAACCGAAGTTATGATCTGTCATCATGATAAATGGAAACAACCTTAATGGTTAAGCAGTCAAACAGGTTTGAGAGTAGAAGGGAGAATGAAGTTATTTTGTAAAATAATAGAGCTGGGAAAACTGATAAATAACATGAGTTTTAGTTTTACCTGAAGTACAGTTCTACCAGGCTGTTGCTATGTGGTTTGATATTTAACAAGATATTCAGAAACCCCATTCGGTAGATTATATTGTATCTTGGTGTGATGAATTTTAAGGGTAGAGTTTGACTGAATATTTAATATATTTTATAGGTTGGCAACGCATAGTCTTTTGTTGACTTGTAGCTCCTTGTGAAATGTGATGATACATTTGGTTAGATACATGAATTGGAAAGGTTTGGAGGGATATGGGCCAGGAGCAGGGAGGTGGGACAAGTTTAGTTCAGGATTATGTTCAGCATGGACCAGTTAGACTGAAGAGTCTGTTTTGGCGCTGTATGGCTCTATGACATAAAATGTTTGTCTTGGAACATTAACAGAGGGATAAAGTTGGTGAAATTAAATAGTGACATCCTTTCCTTTAAGAAAGGAAATGACTTCACCATGTCTTTGGAGGCATTGATCCAGGGTGAGGACCCTATCTAAGGAGGAACTAAAAATTCTGAAGGCAAGTGACTCTAGGCAATTTCAAGCAGCTTGTAGTGGCAGCTCTTTGGTCACCTGAACAACCCTGGCAGATTTAGCACAGAGTTTAACACTGAGACAGAGTTAAATTCATTTTAAACTGGGAACAGGATTGTCAATCGGCAGCTAATTCTCAGATGTAAAAGCTTTTTTAAAAAAATATAATTGCAAGGAAATATAACGCCAACTAATGTATACTGGAAAGGATAGAGATTCGGGGGCACAATCCCATTGTTCATAAAAGACACTCATGAAATAGATACAAGCATTCTTTGTTCATTGGATCTCTGAACAAACACTGCCAATTGTTATTGCCTTCCATCAACTATAAGAAATTGGCTCATTTTTAATGATCTCATCACTGCCTTGCTGTCAGAATGGGGACTGTGTCTTGAGCATTATTGCAGGCTAAGCAAGTAGAACAGATGATTCAAATTAGTTTAATGGATGCTTGCATTTCTTAGTGTCATCTGAAAACAATCCATATGAAAGAATAGTGTGTAAGTTTACCAGATCAGTGTAAATTAGATTTTGGATGCATTAATTTTCTTCCCATTGTATGCTAAGCCCCATTTAAGAAAAGGGGAATGTCTTTGGTGTTACATAAAAATGTACGAAGGCTGAATGAACAAAAAGGACAGGACTAATGTAGAAATCTTCTGCATTGCTAGAAACAAAAGTATTTCTGTTTAGAGAAAGAGATAGCTGCAAAGTTCAGTGGAAACAAACAATTGCTGCATTCAGAACATCTACAAGCTGACCAAGCTTATAAAGTTGATTGGCAGTGATTCAAAAGTCTTTTTCTCTAACTGTAAATAAAACTAGAAATGGAAGAATTTAACTCCATAAAGCTGTTTAGATTCCAAAGTCAAGATATATTAAATATTGAGACTGTAAGGAAGATTGGACCTATGTTTTAATAGTGCTGCAGATCTGTAATTTATTGATTTCTGGAACTGTGTAATAAATGTTATCTGGCTATTAGATGTCATAGCGTACAAACACAAATTGAGTTTTCCGTGACCACTTTACGGCTTCACATTCTGTATATCACTGTAGAAAATCTTTCCATTTCATACAGTGCCTACATTATATCCAGTTGAACTCTGATGTTAGTAGTTTGCAATTGATACAAATTATTTTTATAAACTTTTGATTTTAGTTAACGTATATAACAAAGTTTGCTTTTGGTTACATGGGTCTCTGAGCAGTAGCAATACATTTAGTAATTACTCATATAGGACATAAATATTGAAAGGGTGATCCAAAAACATGCCCCAAACACGTATTGGTTTTGACACTCTACTCTCGTACATTTTCTGGTATTTTAGAGCATATTGTAATTCTGCCTTTCAAAAACTTGCTCCTTGAATGGTTAGTTATGAAATAAGACAATAATGGCAATTCATGAATGGTTAGCTCAGTTTTGATTTTTTTCAATGACCTGGCCTTAACAGCTACTTAGCGGATACTTTATAATGTCAGAAGAACTCGTCTATGTGTGGGTAAATAACATAGCTACGTTAAATGACAACTGAACAGGGTTCATAAGAAAGTGTACGCCCCGGACAGCTCAGAATTGAGGGTTTAGTTTGTCTAGTTGATATTTTTTAAACACTATGGGCGGCATGGTGGCGCAGTGGTTAGCACTGCTGTCTCACAGCGCCAGGGACCCAGGTTTGATTCCAGTCTCAGGCGACTGTCTGTGTGGAGTATGCACATTTTCCCAGTGTCTTCATGGGTTTCCTCCGGGTGCTCCGCTTTCCTCCCACAGTCCAAAGATGGGGGCAGATTAGGTGAATTGGCCAAACTAAATTGCCCACAGTGCCCAGGGAAGTGTAGGTTTGATGCATCTTTCGCTGGAAATGTAGAGTATTGGGATAAGGGAATGTGTATGGGTGGGATACTCATCAGAGGATCGGTGTGGACTTGTTGGCCTGTTTCCACATTGTAGGGATTCTATGAACTACAAAGCAGTAAATATATGTCTCTAAGAGTTTCTATCTTACTGAGAAGGCTTCAAGACAATTCACGTCCAACAACCTGCACTGTAAACTCTGCTCAAATTTTGACAGCTGTGATAAATTCCAGCAAAGCAACTGAGACAATCGACCATTTTCTAAAACAACTGCCAGCTTCCTAAACAAAATAACCCACAACATTAAAAAACAGTCAAATTTCCCTATCTCTCTAATATTAATGATTACTTAAATTATCAGGATCCAGGTCCGTGTCTTCACCAAAAAAAAGAAACTGGATTTTTCTCGAGGTATGAGCAGTAAGTCTACTAGATTTGTTGAAATCCATCAAACAGATTAAAACTGACTAACAACCAGGATCGAAGCCAGCTTAGGTGGTGGAAAAAAGCACTACTCTGCAACTCTCAAAACTATAATCAAACAGTTTGCACTACACATCATCAAATTGCTTTGTAATAACATTTTAAAAGTGGAATTCTCTTATTTATTTAAAATGTGTAAAAGTTATTATTATTTCTGTCCTTATTTTCAAACCCTGGTCTTTCCCTCTGTGCAGTGAAGGGAATGTATAGTAAATCCAATAAATGCATTTATGACAAAGGAGATTGAATTAAATCTGTAGCTGTGATTAACCTTAGAGCCGTCAGTGACAATGGTCAGACATGCTGCATAAAGTTACTTCAAGGAAGTTCAAGCCGTTTTCATTATAATATTGTTATTGTTTATTTGTCAAAACATAACTTGGCGAATAAAGACTAACGAGAAATGATTAGGTAGTTAAATTTGTGTGATTGTATAAAACAAATGATCATGAATTGACTATCCATGTTACATCTCTCCTTATATTTGCTTAAAATGTTTATTTGCCATAAAGATGTGGGAGAATATGTGCAGTAAAGAGGATGTTGGGATTCATTTTGAATTGCTCACATAATGGTCTAACACCACAGAGTGAACTGAGGGTTTTTCTTCTATATCGTCACTCTTTTGTTTCTAAGATTGCCAACAAGAATGAGAATGTCCACGTTCTTGGATTGTTGTTTCTGAGATTTACTCTCCAGACCTCTACACTTTCTATCAAGATGAATCTAAACATTGACCAAGCATCTTGTTGTGGGGTGTGGAGGTGGAAACTATGGGAGAGTGTTACAAGTTTATATGGTTGTCTTGTGTTTTAGGATGTCTCTTTAAATTAGGATAAAGTGAAAGAAAGAAGGGGGTCACATAACCTAATCTGAATTCTCCCTGCATGAGGCATAAGTGGCCTGGTTACTCATGGGGACACCAGTTGTTCTCCAAGGAAGATGGTGCAAGATTTTCATATCTATAGACAACGGTGAGAGCATCTGCTCTGACCGTGCATCATCTCCAAGTCTAACGGGAAGCTGTTAAGGATGTCATGTTTGTAAATGATTGTACATTAAGCTATCTGTGCAATTCCAATATCTGAAATGGAACATTTCTACCTGGATCCAAGGCCCTGAGATTCACATTATCATTGGAGTGCATTTTCTGAAGGAAAAGTCAATAAAAACACATTATGATTTTGTTGTTGTTTTAAAATATACCTGATCTTCTCAAATCATCTGCAAGAATCTGAGAAAAAGAGAGGCAGAAAGAAAGATATTAAGATAACTTGTTTTATATCTGAAGCAGAAAAAAAATCCTCTCTATTGTTCACCATGCACTCAGATTCAAAAGACTAAGTTTGCAGGGATTGAGCAGAAGCTGGATGTTTCACCTAGAAGGAACAATCTCTAGTATAATCCTCACAATGAAACCCATTTCAGTTATTTGAAGGTACCCAGCTGGGAAAGGGAAAAGGAAATGTGCTAGTGGGGGCAGTGAACACCTCTGGACTAGTTCTGAGAGAATAAAGTGTCTATTTAAGGGACAGATAAACCATAGTGGGGAATTTTTCATAGTTTCTAAAGTTAAATGGGGTATCTTTTCTGTAGATTAAGATAGAAATTGCCTGATGAATAGTGCATAAATAATGTTTAACTTTGTTATAATAAAAGTCTTGAAACTTGAAATCCTCTTGTTTGATCTTTCAAGTCAGTCACTTGAAATTCAAATTTATTTTACAAGATATTGATCTCAAATGGGGACCATAAGCCATTGCTTCTTGATGACTTCTGTGGGTATCCTGTTATCAAAAGTAGCTTTGAGGAGTAGATCACTTGCAGAGCCTTAGCATCAGGTAGCAGGATCCTGAGCACCTAGAGAGATACAGAGGTGATGAATAAAACTGATTATATGCATTCAGGGTATGTGAAATGTCCTTCAAACTAGTAAAAGCTATTGGAGCAGAACGTTCTGTCTGTGTTTAGGTTGATGAAAATCACC
The DNA here is from genome assembly GCF_004010195.1 of Chiloscyllium plagiosum. Taxonomy (NCBI): domain Eukaryota; kingdom Metazoa; phylum Chordata; class Chondrichthyes; order Orectolobiformes; family Hemiscylliidae; genus Chiloscyllium; species Chiloscyllium plagiosum. Next base: position 12,044,963 of record NC_057728.1, read on the forward strand.
TTGAAAGATGTTGCAAATTCCAACTCTGAGGCTTTCTTCAAAATATGTCATACATTTTGTTATTCCACTGAAAGATAGAAGTAAACATAGGATACAGTTGTCTTAATTGCATTAAGCACCAAATCCCTCCATACCACTGTTAATATAATGCAAAAATTAAATATCTCCCTGTTATATCTTCTCCAAAATTCAGCAAATTAATAATTCAATTGCCGAGTGATAATTTCTAAAGGGTCAGTAATTGTGACTATTATTCCTCGTGTAATCTGCCTCATCTTGAGCTGTCACATGGCACAAAGTTGAAAGCTTTGAAGATCTTCACAGATGAAGCATTCATCACACAAAAGAATATCTGGATATAACTCAGCTGAAAAAATAATGTTGGACACTGACAGCTCATTGCTAGCTCAGCTGTTGAGATGTTGAAATGGCACAAAATGCCTATGACCACAATCAGCAAAAAGTATAATTCTCACGAAGAAACAGTCTGGGTTTATATGCTGACCAGTTCATTAGAACAACACAGGTCATTTGTCTATATTTTGAAAAATGTGCATTTTCACATCTGTAAAGAAAATGGCTTCTGCAGGTTCAAACAGAATGACATGGGAAAGACATGGATTCATGCAGAAGTGTGACTCGTTTACATTAAAAAGAGCAGTTTGCATTTATGTAGCACCATTAATGTAGTAAAACATTCTGTGACACAGGAGCCTTTCTGAAGCAAATTTTGACCCTAAGCCACATGAGGTAAAAGAGCATATGACTAAAGACTAGGTTGTACAGAGTGCCCCAGAAGGAGGAGAGAGAGGCAGAGAATGTTTTAGGGAGGGAATTCCATATTTAGGCCCCAGATAGATAAAGGTGTGGGTGACAATGATGCACAAGAGGCCAGAATTGGTAACACATATCTTTGAGGATTTGGAAGAAATGACTTTGGAGCAGGAGTTCAATATTTGACCCTTCCAACCTGTGCATTGTTCAATATGATCATGTATGATTTAATTGTGCTCTCAACACCAGTACCCTGTCTGCCCATGGTAACCCTGGAGTCAAATGCCTCTCAAATATCTATGAGACTCTGCCTTGAATAAATTCAATGACCTAGCCTTCACCTTTCTGGGGAAGAGAATATCATTTATGAAAAACCCACAGAGTGAACAAGATTCTCCACATCCTTATCTTAAAAGTGAGACCTCCTGTTCTTAAACAGTGTCCCCTAATTCTAGTCTCCCTTGTAAGAGGAAATGCCTTCTGGTATCCAGTCTATCATCTTTCTTCAGGATCCTTCTTTGCTTCAGTAGGATCATCTCTCATTCTTCTAAGCAGCAAGAGGATATTGGACCAACCTGCTTCAGGGCAGGAAGAGATTGTGAAAACTGGGAGGGGCAAGGCCATGGAGGGATTGGAGAACAATGGAGAAAATTTTAAAGTCAAGCTTAACCATTAGCCAATGTAGGCAAATGAGGACGGATGGTCTAGACTCAGTACAAATTAGTGCATGAGTAGCAGAGCTTTGGAAAATGTTATGTTAAGGAAGGGTGGAATGTGAGAAGTTGACTAAAATGGTGTTGGAATAATCAAGTTTAGAGACAAAAACTGACTGAGCTGATGCTGGAGTGAAATCAGGTGATGCTGCAGAGATGAAAATAGATATTTTAATGCAGATATAAATATGTGGGATCTTGGGATCAAATCTGACACCAAGTTTGCTAACACTCCAGCTCAGTCTCAACCAGGAAGTTTATTCTGTCAGAATCACCATGATTCATAGATGTGTACAACTCAGAAGGAGACAAAAATTTGACTGCAGTAGGCCCATGTTTTAGCTTTTGGCTCATTGCCCTAAAAACTGCTTTAAAATTACCAGAACTTAAGACAATCACTTTTTCAGACAGTGAGTTCCAGACTCTCACTATCTTCAATAAAATAAATTCTCTTCCATTCTCCTCAGCCTCTGACATTTTACCTTAAATACATGCACCCTTATGAGTGACCCCTCTACAAATGGGAATAGTGTGTTCCTCACCACTCTATCTAATACCTTCATAGTCTTACCTTCGATGCAGTAAGGAACACACTGCAGCCTATCCAATCTTTGCTCGAAGCTCAGACCCTCCAGCCCAGGCGGCATCGTGGTAAATCTCCTCTACACCTTCTCTTGTGCAATCATATCCTTCCTATAATAATGTGGTGATCAGAGCAGCACGCAGTATTCTAGTATTTTATGCAGTGCCAACATAAGCTCCCTGCTCTTTAATTCTGTGCCTCGTCTAATAAAGGCAAGTATCCCATATGCTTTCTCAACCGTTTTTTTGGCATACTTGCAAGTCAGCACATTCTTTTTAATGGCACAATTTGAAGTTTTGTTTTGAAGATTTATAGTGCCAACTGATTGCGTCTTTTGCTTTGATTATTTCTACACAGAATTGGTCCACTTGGCAGATTAGGTCTGGCAATAATAATTTTCGTTTAACACTCACATGAGTCTGCCTTTTGGATCTGGGAGGGTTAGTTCCTGATTATAGCCTTATCGACTGAATACACTCTGTATAACTTGAGTTCCTTCCCTTTCCTTTGTATCCATAATTTTGAGTGAGAGGCTGGGAACTGCAGAATTCTGATAAACTTTTGTGACTACTGTGCACTTTTCCAAAACTAGCTCCAGATTTTGATCCAGACCAATTCATAAAGCTTCTGACTACTCAGTGCCAGGTTTCCCTGCCTCAGGCACCAGAGGTAACTTCTGGAGAGGGCTGAGCCAGTGATGTCTCCATCATGATTGAAGCCATCTTGGATGCACATCTTTGTTCAAGGGGGAATGACCTTTTTAAACAGAATAGTTTTTTTTCAACCACAGACATTGATACAATGAAAACTGAGTTGGCTTGGTCTCATAAACAATGTCAGACATTGACTTGCCAAAGTGAATCTTCTATTGAAAGGGTTAAAAATAGATATTACTTTTTGGTTAAATTAGCAATAGTTCTTTGAGCCAAAAGTACTGTCACAGTATTTCCTTCTGAGAGAAATGGGAAAGCCTTTTATTTGGTCAAGATTAGGGAAGCAGAGCTTATCAGGGATAGCTCACATCTACATCCTGGCAAAGAGACAATCTTTTAACTCCAAATGAAATGTATTTATATAACATCTGTTTTGACCTCAGGATGTCATTAGTTCCTTTTAAAGTAAATTGATGTTATAATGTGAGAAATGTCGCAGCCAAAGTGCATCATCAAAGTCCCACAAACTGCAATGCAGTAACGACCAGATACTAAGTTCTGAAGAAGGGTCACTGAAACGTAAACTCTGCTTTCTCCCTCCACAGATGCTGCCAGACCTGCTGAGTTTCTCCCACAATTTCTGTTTTTGTTTCAGATCTTCAGCAACTGTTAGTTTCTTTTGCAATGGTTAATGAGGGATAGATGTCCAAGACACCAAGAAAGAACTCGCCTACATGTGACTATAGATGAAAAACCAGTAATTAGGAGGGCACAGTGGCTTAGTGCTTAGCACTGCTGCCTCACAGTGCCAGGCACCTGGGTTTGATTCCAGCCTCGAACGACTGTCTGTGTAGAATTTGCACGTTCTCCCCGTGTCTGTTTGTTTCCTCCACGTGCTCCTGTTTCCTCTCACAATCTAAAGATGTGAAGGTTAAGTGAATTGGCTGTATAAAATTGCCCATAGTGTTCAGGGATGTGGAGGTTAGGTACATTAGTAAATGTAGAGAAATGAGTTTGGGTGAGATACTGTTCAGAGGGTCAGTGTGAACTTGTTGGGCTGAAGGGCCTATTTCCACACTGTAGGGATTCTCTGATACTTCTATTCAATGAAAGTGTCACACTTCTAAGTGAAGGATCATAAGTTCTAAGTGAACTTATTAGATTAGATTACTTACAGTGTGGAAACAGGCCCTTCGGCCCAACAAGTCCACACCGACCCGCCGAAGCATAACCCACCCATACCCCTACATTTACCCCTTACCTAACACTACGGGCAATTTAGCATGGCCAATTCACCTGATCTGCACATCTTTTGGACTGTGGGAGGAAACCGGAGCACCCGGAAGAAACCCACGGAGACACGGAGAGAACGTGCAAACTCCACACAGTCAGTTGCCTGAGGCAGGAAATGAACCTGGGTCTCTGGCGCTGTGAGGCAGCAGTGCTAACCACTGTGCCACCGTGCCGCCCACAACTTATGTAGTTCTAAGTGAAGGATCATAAGTTAAAGATCATAAAAACGATGATATCCTATGCTCTTCTGCTTCACCTTATGGTGCCTTCACTACACAACAAGTGCTACTAATGTGACTTTGCTCAGACGAAACTCCTTAGAGAACCATTTAGTAAGGATCACTGTTTCAAAGTAAGGAATTGCCCTTTGATGACAGAGATAAGGAGGAATCTTTTCTTATAGAGGGGCATGAATCTCTGCAACTCTCTTCCTCAGAAGATAGTGGAAGCAATGTCTTGAATATTTTCAAGGTACATGTAGATAGATTCCCAATAAACAAGGGCTGAATGGCTGACGTGGAGGAATCGGATCATGATCATATTGAATGGCAGAGCAGGCTCAAAGGGCTGAATGGCCTACTCCTACTCACAAATTGTACGTTTGTAAAACGTGGTAATGCCCCTATCTCTGAGCAAGAAGACCAAGGTTCATTTCCCATCTACTCCAACGGTGCGTAATAATATCTCTCAACAGATTAGCGTTGGGAAGGACCTATAATTCTTAGCTTAGGGCTCTTCCCGTGTTTCTTCCTATGAGCCAGGAGGTCTGGGTTCAGGTCTCACATACAGTGGAAGTGTACGACACCATTCAGAGCAGGTTGATTAGAAAATACCTCTGAAAGGCTTGTTTTTTAAGGAGTGAGCTCAGAGTCAAAACAGTCAATAGCTATCAGATGGGGTTGTGCCTCTTTTAAACAAAAACACAATGGATCTAACTCTGTCGCTAGCTTACAGCAGAAGGTGATTGAAAACACAAAGTTCTGAACTCATTGCGAAAATAAATTGCAATGTTGTGTTAAAGTGAGCACATCTTTTATCTGCTGTTCAGCCAAAATCTTGGGTCCTACTCATACAACAAACCTTGGCACAGAATGTTCATACTTGGTGCTGACCTAAGGTTATGATGGAAATCTGGGCGGAGTTAAATCCCTGCTTCACTCCCAAAGTTCACAAGGACTCCTTGCTCCCGAGCCTTGCCTGATGTCTCTGCTGACACCAGATTTAAACTGGAACTGTTAGAGTTGGGTGTGAAGCATAACCATTTGCCCTTGATACCAATTGTAGTGTCAATGCAGTTTGTAGGAAACAGAGTTACAGATCAGCACAGGGTCAAAGCTAACTTTCCTAGGAGAAGTGAAAATATGTTTTCAAGTTGAAATTTATTTTGGAACACGAAAGGAATTAATTTAAGACTTGTCATAGCTTGTTTAAGCAGGGCTTAACAACGATTAATGGTTACTCAATCCTGCAAATTGTGCTGATTTAAAATAGCTACAACCCATTGATCTGGTCAACTATTTCCATTATGATATTAACAACATGGGAATCTATGATTGGTTACGTTCATGTGAATTTATCACCTGTTCAGTTGAGAGGGTATGTGACGATATTATGGCTTTGAGAGGTGTGTTTTGTCCTGGTTTGTTTTTCTTTGAGGAGAGGTTTTAGGACAGAGGAGAGGAGCTGTCTGTTTGAATCCAATAAAGTAAATAGCTTGTAAGACCTTGGGTTTTGTTTAAAGCTGAAACAATAGAAGCAGCCGGAATGGGTGGGGTCAGGCTTCCTCAGAGCCAGGATTTTTAATTCCTGTTTTTTTAGTAGCAGTTGCTGGGATCTTGAAGCTGGGTTGCTGTCAAATGTTCCCTCTAGCCTTGTGGTCAAAACGTCAACAGATCTGGCAGCATCTGTTGGGATAAAACAGAGTTAAATACACGTCTCCCTGTTATTCCAACTTCTTCTTTTGTTTTATTTTAACAATAATGCAAGAATATATTGTGTTTTGCTTGAAGACTAATAGATTGACCAATCGAATTACATCTGGAATGCAATGCTTGGCACTTGCCTTTTCAAAATAAGAAAACGTTAGAGTCTAGGTTTTCCTGTTACAATATTTTGGAGTGGGAATGGGGTTTAATCTCGTCCATAGCAGGTATAATTATTCCCTGTATAGGAGAAGTCTGCCTTTTTTAAATGTGGTTAAATTGTACACTCTCCTGAATGCAATAGTTCTCTTCTCAGCACCTTCTGAGTTTCTCATTTTCCTGAGATAAAATTTGTGTTCCTCTTAAGTTCACTAGAAGAAACTGATTAAACATTTTGCTTTGTTCTAGTTAAACACATTTAACTTTTGTCTAGTAACTCTTGTATTCACTGGTGTACAACAATGAAAAATGACTATTTCAAATTTGTGATGCTCAGTATTTTTAACCATTTGTCCACGGAATATAGGTAAGATTTTGCATTGGAGACATTGCGGGTACCACGTAGAGTAATTGAAAGAAAGGTAAGATATGCTTCCGTAATTGGAGGTGGACGAGCAGGAGGCTGGAAGAACACAGCCAGCCAGGCAGTATCAGGAGGTGGAGAAGTCAATATTTCGGGAGCAGACAATGTTTGCTGCACAACTCATCCTCTTGGTTGGATGTATTTTGAAAATGATCCAATGTTGAGTGAGGAAACCTGTGCTGAATGTTGTTGTCAAATGTTCCCTCTAGCCTTGTGGTCAAAACGTCAACAGGTCTGGCATCATCTGTAGAGACAAAACAGAGTTAACGATTCAGGTTCAGTGTATTTCCTTCAGAACTGACTGTAGCTAGGAAATGTAGGATCAAGCAATATTTAAAACTCTGGACAAAATCCTAGACTTTTCCAATCTCTAAAATACTGGACAAAACTGAGGGCTTTGCAAAACCTTAACAAGGTAAAGCCACAGCTAGTCTGAGTTCTGTGGAGAATACACAAACAGAACACACAGAATGGAGATGGCTGAATGGAACCATTGGTCAGCCTGAAATTCTGAGTTACATCTTCTCTCTAAGAGGACAATCAACTGAAACTAACAGAATCTATCCAGTTGCTCTCGATGTCGTCTCCTCTATATTGGGGAAACAGGGCGCCAACTCATGGAAAGTTTCAGGGAACATCTCTTGGACATACGCACCAAACAACTTCACCCCCCTGTGGCCAGCCACTTCAACTCCCCCCCCCCAACTCCGCCAAGGACATGCAAGTCCTGGACTTCCTCCATTGCCAAATCCAAGCCACCCGACGTGTGAAGGAAGAATGCCTCATTTTCTGCCTTGGGACCCTCCAACCACATGACATCAACGTCAATTTCACCAGTTTCCTCATCTCCCCAACTCCCACCTCATCCCAGGGGCTTATGCCCTAAATGTTGATTCTCCTGCTCCTCGATGCTGCCTGACCCCCCTGTGCTTTTCCAGCACCACAGTTTTCAACTCACGGACAGTATGGAGCTTGGACATTCAATCTCAATTAAAATCCATTCACACATACTCTAATCATCGGAAAGCCAATAAACTTCAGAGAAGAGCACTAGAGCTCCGTGATAACTACAGATTTGAGAGGAGATAATGGGGCATGCAGTCAGTATAACTGCCAGCCCGATCTCACCTGAGGGAGGGGCCTTTTCAGCAGAAGCAGCTTCCACCCCTGCAGCTAGCAGCTTGGGAACCAGGAAACACGGGGCTGAGAACAGGGAAGCCAAGCCAAGGGCCTCATCAGACCAAAAGAAATCTGAGAGGGGGAAGCCAATGGTGCTACCTGAACAAGAGCTTGCAGACACAAGCCTGTTTCAAACTAAGAGAACCAATGGTAAGAACCTCAGCAACGAGCGTGCTTCAAAACCACATTTTGAGTGGTGAGCATAAACCCCAGAGACCCCAGGTACCAGCCTAGCTAGCAGGGAGGGGAACATTGGTAGTGACAGTGCATTAGGACCCCAGGGTAGGAATTCTGACTAAAGACTCTGCTTAAAACTGGTGTTTTCTGTGTGTCAGTAGGATGAGGTTCTAATAGTGTTAATCAAGCAAATAATGTATTTAATAGGACTGCTGCTCTCTGTAAATTAACTGTCAATTTCTTTGTTTATTGCAATGCCTCATTTGCTTGTACTGTAGTTAGCTTTTTGTATTTTAAATAAACGCAGAGATTCTTTTGCCTGAAAACACCTGTCGACTGCCTCTTCGTTTTCACATTCCCTACGTAAGTCCAGTTCCAGAACCAGGGATCTGGGGTGATTTGAACCAGTTGAAAATCAGAATAACATTTTTCTGTAGGGATCTGGTTAGCATAAACGCTGAAGATTGATGGAGATGGAGCCCAGAGAGAGAGAGAGAAAAAAAAACAGCCAGGCAGACAAAAGAATGGGTAAAGGGCAGCTTGGGGCAGTCAATAGCTTCTAATGGAGACCTGAGTGGAACCAATGAGTTGCTTGTGGTAGCATCCCCATTTCATGACAAGGCCTGGTGTGTGGGGATTTGGGGAAAGACGTGGCAGAAGGTGCTTAGGCCCTAAAATCATCGAACTCGTACATTCAGTTCCCAAGTGGAAACTGAGGTGCTGTTCTTCCACTTGTGCTGAGCTTTGCTAGAGCACTACAGACTGATGTTGACCAGGTAACATGGTAGTGTGTTGAAGTGAAGCTTAGTGCAGACTGGAAGAAAAGCACCTTGTTTTCTGCTTGGAGACCCTGCAGCCTTTGGAGATCAAATAGAGTTCAATAATTTTAGGGCCTGAGCGCCCTCTCCCATATCCTTACCCCAACCCCCACAGATCAGGCCACGTCATCACATGGGCTGCTAATACAAACAACCCATTGTCAGTCACTAATGGTCCCCATTGGCAGCTACTCCCCGAGGTTGACCTTTATACCCATTCTGTTGTCTGCCCAACTGTTTCTTGCTCTCGCTCCATCTATTGTTTACTCATTCCCCCTCCTCCCACCCGATCTTCAGCATATATACCAACCTTTTTTTAGCTGCCCGAAACATTGGCTCTGCTTTCTCTTCACAGGTGCAGCCAGAGCTGCTGAGTTTATCTAGCATCCACTGATCTTTTTTTTTGGGTCAGAATGCATATCGGGAATTTATATTGAGAATTATTGAACAATGCACTTATTAATGAGTGTTGACAGAGACACCAAGCTGTTCAGGTAAGGCTGAAACCTGTGAACAAAACAACAGTTGAATTAGTGGTTGAGCCATCACATAGTGACCAGTAACTTGCTGTGGAATTCCTTTTAATTCTGGGTTTGATATTGTGAGATATTGTGTTATAGGTTATCTTGCCCAACTCACAGCTTGCTATGTTCATTCATAACTCTTTACTAACCCATTATTTACTACAACACACTTTCATTCATTCATTCATAAACCTGTGGTTCTGTGGAATATTTTACTATTGCAAGAGTAAAATATACTACTAACCTATTCAGATCAACACCACCCCCACCATCATGTCTCCATGACCTACTCAAAACTATGGAAAGATGATAATATTAATCAACTGTCTCTCGGACCTGAATAGATTGCAGAACTCCAAACAGTTTCCCCAATTAGTATGTACTTGACAAATACTTTTTAACTGGGCTGTTATCCCTTTAAGAAACTAACTGTCAAAACAGCGCTTATGTGAAACCGCATGAAAGAATGAAATTCACACCAGCAAATAGTAAACAAATCTCACAACCTAGCTGCATTAATCAGTTTAATATTCTTTATTAAGTACAGTCACAATTTTTAACTTATTTTGAGCATACAGCCCTTGTATTTTTATTAACATTTACTAACTTAAAGGGTTAACATCCTTTAATTATGCGAGCACACCAGACAGTCTCTTTTAATCCTATCAGAAGTAGCAACGCATGTTTTAACCCATCTCCTATCTTCCAGGACAGAAATCCCTCAAACCTTTGTGTACTATAAATTAAATAATGCAACACCTTAGAAATGAGTTTTAATATATTGTGTTTAAAGTGGCTCATGTAAGAACTGTACTTCAGATTCTATTGTTGCCTCAAACTTGTGCTACTGCAGTTCCTGCATAAAGGAGGCTATTTTCGCCACACACTGATTTTCGTCGTTATTTGAACACGATCCCACAATATTGAGTACATGTATTAAGCATAGCATAAATTGTGTCGCAGATTTATCAGTGATGTGGGAAATAGAGATAGTGAGGTGCTGGACGTCAGACTCTATAAAATGTGGAGCTGGAAGAGCAGAGTAGGTCAGGCAGCATTGGAGGAGCAGGCAAATAGACATTTCTGGTCAGCACCCTCCATCAGGACCGGGGAGGGGGAAGGGAGCGCAGAAATAAATAGAAGGGGGTGTGGTGGGGCTGGGGGGAAGGTACATGGGATGGTGACGGGTGGACGCAGGTAGATGGTTATTGTGATTGGTCATTGGGAAGAGTGGAGCAGACAGATAGGAAGGAAGATAGACAGTTTACGTCTGGTCAGGGAGGCGGTGGGGAGAGGGAGGGCTGGACAGGTGACAAGGTTAGGGGTGGGGAGATTTTGAAGCTGGTGAACTTTTTGTTGAGCCCATTGGGCTGTAAGCTCCTGAGGCGGAAGATGAGGTGTTGTTCCTCCAGTTTGTGTGTGACCTAATTTCGACAGTGGAGGAGGCCAAGGATGGATATGTCACCAGGGGAATGGGAGGAGTAAGTTGAAGTGGCTGGGAACTGGAAGGTGGTGTTGTTTGGAGCACACAGAGCACAGATGCTCCTCAAACCAGTCCCTGCATCTGCATTTGGTCTTTCCAACGTAGAGGAGACCACATCGGGATCAAAGGATGCAATAAATCAGATTGGATGAAGTATAGGTAAATCTCTGCTGGATTTGGAAAAATTGTTTGGGGCCTTGGGTGGAGGTGAGAGGGGAGGCATTGGGACAGATGTTGCACTTCCCCCAGCTGGAGGAGGGGTTGGTGGGGAGTGTGGGACTGATGAGGGAGTCACGGAGTGAGCAGAGTCTACGGAACGCAGATAGGGGTGGGGAAGGGAATATCATTTTGGTGGTGGGGTCTGACTGCAGGTGGCAAAAGTGGCGGAGGATGATACTTTGGATTGGGAGGCTGGTGGGGTGGTATGTGAGGACCTGGGGAGGAGGAGAGGGCAATATATTTATTGTGGTTGGGGGGAGGGCGTTTGAGGACAGAGGTGTGGGAACGGAGGAGATACGGTTGAGGGCAGTATTAATCATGGAAGAGGGGAAATTACAGTCTTTGAAGTAAGAGAACATCCGTGATGTCTTGGAGTTGATTTCCACATCTTGGGAGCAGTTTTGCAGGAGGGTGGGTAAAAGGAAGTGTTGTCGAGGTAGTTGGGGGTGTCGGTGGGTTTGAAATGGATGTCGCTGCTAAGTCGTTTAGCGGAGATGGAGGAGGAAAGGTCCAGGAAGGGGAGGGAGGTGTCAGAGATGGTCCAGGTGATTTTGAGGTCAGGTTGGAAGATGTGGGTGAAGTTGATGAACTGTTTGAGCTCCTCATGGGATACAGTCATCAACGCAGCGGAGGAAGAGGTGGAGCATGGTTCCAGTGTAACTGTTGAAGAAGGACTGTTTCACGTATCTTACAAAGAGGCAGACATAGCTGGGGCCCATGCAGGTGCCCATAGCCACCTCTTTGGTTTGTATGAAATGGGAGGACTCAAAAGAAAAATTGTTGAGGCTGAGGACGATTTCCACCAAGCGAGTGAGTGTATTGGGGAAGGGGCACTGGTTGGGTCTATGGAAGAGGAAGAAACGGAGGGCTTTAAGCTCTCAAGAGGGATACAGATGTAGAGAGACTAAATGTCTATGGTGAAGATGAGCTATTGGGGGCAAGGGAACTGAAAGTCTTGGAGAAGGTGAAGAGTATGGGTTGTGTGCCCAACATAGATGGGGAGGTCCTGGACCAAAGGGGAGAGCATGGATTTGAGATAAGAGGAGGTGAGTTCAGTGGGGCAGGAGCAGTTAGAGACAATCGGTCGACCGGTGCAGTCTGGTTTGTGGTTTTAGGGTAGGAGATGGAAATGGGAGGGTGTGGGGCAACTATCAGGATGGAGACCATGGATGGGATATCTCCTGAGGTGATGAGGTTGTTGATGATCTGGGAGATGATGGTTTGGTGATGAGAGGTGGGGATGTCAGAGAGTTGGTATCTGGCCTCAACGATGGCATATGTATTGGACAATGGACTGTGGACTTTAAATGTGATGTGGAGGTGCCGGTGTTGCACTGGAGTGGACAAAGTTAAACATCACACAACATCAGGTTATAGTCCAACAAGTTTATTTGGAAGTACAAGCTTTCAGAGCGCTGCTCCTTTGTCAGGTAGCTAGTGGGGCAGGATCCTTCTTTTACTATAAATTCTATGTTCTATGATCCTGCCCCACCAGCTACCTGATGAAGGAGCAGCGCTCCGAAAGCTTGTACTTCCAAATAAACCTGCGCGATTTTTATTTTACTTTAAATATAACAGCAATAAAAATTCAAAAAACAACACATTCTCGAGAAAGTGGTTCAGCTAACCTTCTGGTTGCAATGTAAATAATGTCTCAGATATTTATTTACACTGTTGCTTTAAAAAGCTTTTGCCAATACTTCAAAACATCTCAATTTATTCTTTAATCACATTCACCTTTGTATTTCCCCAGAATATTCTTCCCAAGGGCAAATCATCATGCAAGACCATTTTACCAAGATATAAAATAGATATCACCAACATGAGTATATTGCTGACTTAGTTATTGGTCGCACATTCAAAAACAAGCTGTATCACAATTACTTGTTGGCATATATATCATCAACTTTAGTTTCAACCTTTCCCTATAGTGAATGTAGTTTACATTGTAAGGGAAACAACCTTTGCCAGGATCTGAATCTCCCGGCAATGCCCCAGAGGTGATGAACAATTAAATTACAAAAGTGGAGTAATTAATTCATGGCTCTTTAAAAGCAGCAGTGCATTTAAACTTGAGGGTTTACTGCTGCAGCTGAATAGGTGAATAGGTGAAGTAAGTGACCCAACTACAGACTTGTACATGTACTTAAGTATTGTGTAACAATTAATATCAAATAACAATTTTGACATTAACCAAGTTAGCACCCAAGATCAGATCACACCACGGCAGCAGAATATCCACACAGACTATTGGTGTATTTCAGGAATGTTTTACAAGTATTTGTTTTGACTGTTTTGCCCACTGAATCATGGTGCCTGAATTAGATTAATAGATCATTTGACATAATATAGTCATAGTGTTGAAGTTTCCTTCATCTGACTTGAGTGACCTTGTACCTATTCATGTTTTAAAAATTACTTAATTTTTAAGTAATTCTTAGAATCTGATGTATTTGCAAAGGAAGACGTCAACGAACATGCCTTACACAGTGTTCTAAAGTACAGCTTCAACTGGCAACTTGTATGCTTGCATTTTACATATTCCAGAATGTCCTGGCTTTAAAACCAAGTTTTTGATTTGACACAATATACCAAATCATACACCCATCATGCTGTTGGGAAAGGAGATCCAGCATTTTGACCTGACAATAGCGAGGGAACAGGTACTCATGGTTAAACCCACTGGACAAGTAATTCAGAACCCCTGATTTAATGTTCTCAGGATGGTGTTCGAATTTGACTGTAGCAGGTAATGAAACTTGGATTAATTTCCAGGCTATAAAGAGCAAAGGGACAGTTAAGGAAAAGGTGGGATGAAGGGAAGTTGTGGGAGACTTTTAAATGAATGTTTGATTAGATTCCCTACAGTGTGGAAACAGCCCTCTGGCCCAACAAGTCCACACTGATCCTCTGAAGAGTAACTCACCCAGACCCACTCCCCCTGAATGATGCACCTAACTCTATGGGCAATTTAGCATGACCAATTCACCTAACCTGCACATCTTTGGACTGTGGGAGGAAACTTATGCCGACACAGGGAGAATGTGTAAACTCCACACAGACAGTTGCCCAAGGCTGGAATTGAACCTGCTGTTCAATTATTAACCTATTTACTAATTTCCCGACTCCTCAACGCAAGTGTAAAGCATTAAATGCATTTAGCAAGACCTGCCCAATTCTGTACTGCTGGACACTTAGTCCAACAACTTTTATTTAAATAGCACTTTTAATGCAGGAATGCATCCCATGGTGCTGTACAGGAGTTAATCAGACAGAAAGTGAGACTGCAACAATGCAGCAGATTCTGAGAGTAATCCACATCCCCCTTGACTAATGCACCTAGCAACCATAACATAACCTGCACATCTTTGGAATGTGGGAGGAAACCAGACCAGCCAGAGGAAACCCACACAGACACAGAGAGAATGTGCAAACTCCACACAGACAGTCGCCCAAGGCTGGAATTGAACCTGGGACCCTGGCACTGTGTGGCAGCAGTGCTAACCACTGAGCCACCGTGCCACCTATTGAAGTTGAGCTGCAACGAGCCTGACGTGATTTGAACATGCAACCTTCTGATCTGGAGTCAGATGCGCTACCATTGCCCAACAAGCCCATGGCTCCATATTCACCAAGGAAAGGTTATAGTAATCCAAGAGGAACAGTGTGCAATATTGGACAAAATCACCAAAACAAGAGAGGAAGTATGCGAAGTGTTGGAATCCTTAAGTGAGATAATTGCCAAGACCAAGTGGATTATTCCCAAGGATGGTGAAGGAGGTCAGGGAGGAAATAGTAGATGCTCTGAGGATTATTTTCCGATCTTCACTAGCTACAGGTGATGTGCCAGGGGACTGAAGGACTGCAAATGTGGTTCAGTTTTCAAAGGGTGCAAAGGAAATGCCAAACAATTGTAAGCCAGTTAGTCTTGCTTCAGTGCTGGGCAAGTTGTTCGAATTAATCCTGAGGAATCAGATGAATTGTCACTTAGTAAGATGTGGATTAATCAGGGATCAGCAGCATGCCTTTGTTCAGGGAAGGTCATGCCTTACAAATTTGATTGACTTCTTTGAGGAAGTGGCAAGGAGGATTGAGGGTAGTGTGGTGGATGCTGTCTCCATGGATTTTAGTATGGCATGTGACATGGTCCCACATGGTAGACTAATGAAAAAAGTAAAAGCCCACACGATACAGGGTAAAATGTCAAATTAGATCCAAATGGTAATTATCAATGGCTATCCTTTTGAATAAAAAGCTGTTTCAAGTCGTGTTCCACAGGGCTCAGTGTTGGGACCCATGCTGTTTGTTTCATAAATTAGCGATTTGGACTTGGATGTGTCGGGGGGCACTATTGGGTAATTCAAAAACATAAAAGTCGGCTATATAGTGCATAGTGTAGAGCAGTGATTCACAATCGTTTTTTGGCCACAGCCTCTCTGCGAGCTCTTCTCAGGTTCCAGGGCCCCTCTTTCAAACAGGGATACAACAAGCACAGATAGACAGGCTGATCTTCAGATAATGAAGAATGGCGATAATAAATGCGAGAACCCTTGATTCAATAGGTTGACCCAGTGCAGTCTGATTCGTGACTGACTCTGAAGTGAGGCTGTATGGGAGGAGCTTAAGTAATTAATTTACCAGGTGCGCCGAATTTGAACGGTGCGTTGGAAAGATGTTATAAATAGGAGGGAAACTATTAACTCCATTGAAGATTGTTGCCTCCGTTGAGAATGGCTGGTGTAGAGGTTAGCTGTAAGCACCAAAATGATGATGGAGTGGGCAGGCAAGTGGCAAATGGGAATTCATCTCTGATAAGTGTGAAGTAATGCTTTTAGGAAGCTCAAACAGCAAAAGGTAATACACAATAAACAGGAATACGCTAAGAAGAATAGATGAAGTGAGATCTTGTCATGCAAGAGGACAAGTCTCTGAAGTCCCCAGTACAGGTTCCAAAGACATATGAAATGCTGTCCTTCATTGGCAGAGGTATAGAATATAAAAGTAGGGATATAATGATGCATCTGTACAAGACAATGTTGAGGCCTCAACTAGAATATTGTATGCAGTTCTGGTTACCACATTACAGGAAGGACATAATTGCAGAAATGATTGACTAACTGACTGAAATGTTGCCAGGGTTGGACAATTGTAGCTACGAGAAGAGCCTGGAGAGTTGGGGTTCTTTTCCTTGGAACAGAGAAGGCTGAGGATTGACATGACTGAGGTGTATAAAATAGTGAGGGGTTGAGATAGAGTAAACAGCAAGAGCCAGATTCCCTTGGCAGAGAGTTCAAAAACCAGGAGTCATAGATCCAAGCTAATTGCCAGAATGATTAGAGGACATATAAGGAAATAATTTTTAAATTATTACACAGAGAGTGTTGGATGTCTGGAATTCACTGCCTGAGTTGGTGGTGGAGGCAGAGAGCCTAAACTCTTTCAAAAGGTACCTGGATCTGCACCTTAATTGCCATGAGATGCAGGGCTACGGGCCATGAGCAGGAAGATGGGCTTAGAAAGGGCATCTGGATGTCTTTGGACAAGATTGGTCAAATGGATCTCCACTGCCACTTTTCTGTGCTGTATCACAGTGGCATAGTGTCAAGTCAGGATGACTTGGAGTAGAACTTGCTGTTCATAGTTCCCATGTATCTGCACAAATGCTGCAGATGTGCTGTAACCTCAATTGGCACCAAGCTGAACAGCTCTTTTGGAGGCATTTCCAACCTCAATTCTATGAATTTGAGCACATAAGCTCCTGACTCGGGGAAAATTATACAACTGAGTTAAAGGGAAATCTATGCAATGGGACAGTTTTGTCTCTATCTCTGTTTGCCCTGTCACCTTTGTGCGAGCTCAAGGATATTCCCCGCCTGGTCCCCCAGTCAGCACAGACGGGTTCTTGTATCATCTGTTGCTGTACACCATTCACTTCCTTACCTTGGGGCACCTAGTGTTTGTCCTTGCAGTGACAGTCCCCAGCAGAGTGCTCTCTTTATACGAGGAGGGGGTTGGTGTCCTCCCTGCCCTGTTACCATCAGAGTCTTGTGGTAGACAGTGTTGCACGCAACAGTCAATACAATTTAAGTGGGTTCATGACATCATAGGCCATGTATTATTTTGTGTCTTCCAAGAAGCCTGTAGGGTTGTGGAGGAGGTCATTTTAGCTGACTGCCTGCCTCTGTTTGGTTACATCTGTGCCGGGGTGGCCTTGGAAAGGGGGCGTATGGTGTCCTGAGGGAGAACAACAACTCCACTGCACCACCCACCGTGGCATGTTTACATTTCAACTTCACTTTTTGTTCCATTTTGTGAATTGGGATTTTTGTTAGTGCCTTCAGGAGCTGCCAATTTGAACTTGGTCAATTGATTATTGGTTAAGATAGTCGAAAGAAGGGTTGATGGTAGCATTATACTCCCAGCTGTCAGTCATTGGTAACCCCACTATGACAGCTTTCACATACTCCCATATCCCCACCTCCAAACATACACTATTACATTTTCATACTTTCAAATCTTCTAACAAAACAGTGTCCCGTTTCCAACTTTAACAACATGGTATTGATATTGAAAAAGCACATTAACTCACTTAAAAAGAAATCCTGGCATCCACTTTCTCAATATGAGTCGCAAAATGAAAATATTTACATCCTAATCATGAAGCAATTCCTTCTGGAATTTAACTGCCCTGAATGTTTTACTTTTGCTATCAGCGTCGTTAGGCGTACGAGTGTTCAAGGATGTGGGAGTGGCAGTAAAATGTTCGACATTATTTCTTTCCCTTTTACCATGCAACATATTGCATGTTTGTAGCAGCTCATTAGTTTCAGTATCAGGAGTTGACACTCTGCCACGTCAGTAAGACTGTGTATGTTTGTATTTGCTAATGTCCTTGGCTGGTAATTCAGCCTTGGATGTAGACTTGGCCTGATTGGATGGTGCTTCACAAAAAAAATTCTGCACTCAACAAAGACTGATAATTATGTCCAAGAGTTCTAACCTTTCTTTTAAATATATACTTGGATTTTTTTTTACAGGAAAGGGTATATTTCACACTGGCCTCTGTTGGGGCTGTATTAGTTATTCAGGCGTCTGTCATATCCTTTTGTTTTCATTTAGGGAAAACAGCAGCAGCTGCTTAAAAGGAAAACCATGTTTCTATTTGTATAATATATTTTACAAGTACAGGTTTTTGGTTTTTAAATCAACAAAATGCAGAAATCTGCTGAGCTTGTGGCTTTTCAGTATCCACTCCCATATGCTGAAGGCCCCGTTTAAACATTAGCCATAAGTTTGCTTTTGTATGTTTTTTTAAAAGGCCAGTCTCCTTATTTCATGTGGAAGTGGATAATCTTTCACAAAAAGGCTGAATTGTACTTTTTTAGCTAAGTTTCTATAAGTTTATTGCAAGGTGTCTTGAGTCATATCTGAGCAACCTCGCTTTATTTACTACTGACCCCGGACTAATGGCGCTGCTCTGACTCGACTGTAGCCCCCCAACAACACACACCATCCGCCACTCGCTGGATATCCACTAAACGCCTGATCTCTGGTGCCCATGCCCTGAAACACCAATGTGCACCTGGAGCTGCCCTGTTCGGAGATGGATGTTCACTCAGAAAGGGGAAGATGGCGTCGTGATTTTCCAGCTGGAACCTGAAGATCCTGATGCATGGGCCGGTGCAAAAGAGACTAGGCCGCCCAGAGCCTGGCCTGAGGTCACCATCCGCATCAATGCAATCTCCCACTCTCCAGAGGAATGACCAGCAGCGCTGCAAGGTGGTTAGTGACCTTCTCCACCTCACTTCAGGGTGAGTGCCACACTCTCTCCCTTCTCTCCGTTGTTTCACACTCACTCCATCTCTGCTACTGAAACCTCCCCACCACTGCCACGTCCCACCAAAGCTCACGCTCTGCCACTCCCTCACTTGTTAGCTCTGCAAGGCCTACTCACTCACACCAGGACACCGCCTATTTTTCCCCACCCACTTCAATCTCCCTCAATCCCTCATTTCAGGAGGAACAGCCCACAGCAGGGCACAAAGGACCCGTTGAGGTGTAGGGACACCTGACTTCAGGCCCCACTTGGTTCAAGAGGAGCAAATTCTGACCCTTACAGGAAAAGACCAAGACCACAGCTGTGGGAACGCTGGGACTTCCATGTCTCACCAACGCCTCATGGTACTGCAGCTCTCACGTTAATCTCTCTGTGTCATTCGTTGCATACAATTAGCTTCTAGTCATTGGCAGCCTCACCCTCTGTCCCTTGTGTCTTGCAGGTACCAGTGGGATGGCCATGGGCCCCTGTTAAGAAGCCTGTTTCTCTGCTAAATGCCACCACCTCATCCTCTGAGGCCTCAGAGGAAGCATTGACAAGGATGCCCCATGCCCCTGGCACTCAGAGGGCTCCCGGAGACCAGGTACCTGCTCAGCCCCAGGCAGGAGAGGGCCCTGTGGGGTCAGCAATCAGGGACTCCATCCACACGCACCAGGAGGAACAGGAGCAGCAAACAGCAATGTGGGAGGCAATGGCCCTTATTACCCAGACACTGCAGGAGTGCAGCTGTGCCTTGGACACCCGTCTGCCCCAAGCTGGTGACTGTCTGGCTGTCTCCATGGACAGGTTGGCAGTGCCATGCCAGCCAGGTCTCAGTTCCCTCAGGGCCTGCTGGAGATGCACTCACACCCACACTTCAGCCATTCATCCTCAGGACCAAAACCATGGCGACGGGGTTGGGGGGAGAGAGGTGGATGGCAAGCACAGCGGGTACCCCATTCCTCACAGGGAGGTGCCAAGAGGCACCCAGCCAGAGGAAGAACTGCACACAATTCCTGTCGGACCATTCCACTCCAGTTCCACCTCCATCCTTAATGAACCCCCACCTCCCCCACAATCTCTGAACCTTGGAAGTTGCAGCTGAGGAAGGTCCACTTGCCTTTGGCAAAAGGACTGTGTCATCCTGTTGGGCCCATCCAGACACACAACCAGGGGCAAGAGACTCAACTAGTGAGCAGGGCTCCGTGTCTATGGAGCTGAAAAAGTGTTGCTGGAAAAAGAAGAAGGGCTCATGCCCGAAACGTCGATTCTCCTGCTCCTTGGATGCTGCCTGACCTGCTGCGCTTTTCCAGCAACACATTTTCAGCTCTGATCTCCAGCATCTGTAGTCCTCACTTTCTCCGTGTCTATGGAGCCTGGCAGAACACTGAGATGCAGTGGGTGTGAAAGGTACTTTTCTTTAGGGTATTTTGGGGCATAGGTTACACAACATTGTATATATTTTTTAAAACTGTATAAATTCGATTTGTTTTGCACAACTTCCATTAATTTGATTCTCTCCATAGCTGTGAATTCACCTGTGCCAGCATGATATCTAACTTCACGTCCGTCCATGAATTGATAACCATGTTGAGAGCCTGCTGCAGCATGTCTGGACGCTAGAGGAAGAGGGTGTCTGCAGGGCAATCAACCCAGCTCTCGTGGTCTGTGTCTAAAATGATTGGTGTCAATAAGATGATCAATGATGTGTGGGGCAGAGAGATGTACAGCAGGCAGAGAGCTAATGCCTGGGGCATAGACCTGTGGGGTCTCTAATTCCTGTACAGCATAGGAGTCTGTGTGTAATATTCTTGGTCTCTCCGGTGCCTCCATGCTGGGAGATCTTGAACGCCTCCACCTCTCGCCCTCCCTCACCATTTACATGTTGAGACAATTGCCCCAGCTGCTCTGGCTTTGTTTTCAGATATTTTCTTTCCCAAATCCTTCCTGTGATTTTCCAACACAATGGGAGGTGGGTTTCAGCTTAGTTTACAACCTTCTCCTGATCGTGGACAAACCCATCTCCCGCATGACCCTGCTTCCAGTCAGCCTTTAAATTAACCCCTCCCCCCCCCCAGTTATTTCCAAATTACGGTTGCCCCATTTCACAACAGTCTGGATTAGAGTGGTGCTGGAAAAGCACAGCAGGTCAGGCAGCATCCGAGGAGCAGGAGAATCGATGTTTCGGGTCAGCCACCCCTCCCCCAGACTATAGCCCCCAGTCCCCACAAGTACGTTCCCCATTCTGCTTCCTGTCACAGTGGCCACTCCACTCACCTTTCCCCTGTGTTTCTCTGGACAGTCCAACAGGCTGACCATTCCCAAAACCCTTGAGCGAGCTTACCAAGCAGTGCTGGACAAGAGTTCCCCATCGGCCTGACTGATGCCTGTACATATTTACCT
>NC_057728.1:12066117-12120719 GCF_004010195.1 Chiloscyllium plagiosum
CCCCCCCCCCCACCCCCCTGCCCGCCAACCATGCTGGCCTTCCCCTTGAATTGGCAGCTATGGCGCCATAGGACTGACCATGATCTGCTCCTTGGCTTGCAGAGGTGTGGACCCACTGAGCAAGAACACCCTGACCATATGTGTGACTGGCACATGAGGCTGCCCTTGCCCTACAGGGCTGGGACCCTCCCAATTGACAGGTTACCTCCACGGACTTGGGTGAGGGCGACTTCCCTAAGTCTCGGAGACAAGGCTGCCTGCTTGCTGCATGTGCCCTCTGTTTGCCACATGAGCTGCTGGCACATAGTGCGCTTGTGAGATTGACACTGCTGGTATGGAAACATGTCAAGTCCATTGACTGAGCAAGGCAAGCTGTCTGGGTGTATGACTGTGTGCTCAATGGCAAGGCAGGGATGCTAAATGAGGAGCCATAGACTCAGCCTGGTCTAATCTATGAGCTGGATGCCAGTCCCTGTGCTCCAACGGTATCCTTGCAACAGCCTGTTTGTCTTGCAACGCAGTTACGTGGAACCTCCACTCTCCTGATTGGAGAGGTGTGACGAGGGGTTGGCAAATAAAGATGCCAGTACCCGTTGATGAACGGTGCATTTGGTTGGTGCCTATGGATCATGCCCTGAAATGCGGTGTGGTGCTGATCAGCACAGGGGCTCCTCACACAACCAGCAGTGAGCTGGGTACCTGCTCTGACTTCCACGTCGAGAATTCTTGACGTCTAATTTGCTCATAGCAGATGGTAAGGTAGGAAACTGCATGAGGTGAGGGCGTAGTCAATAAAGTCATTTACCAATAATCCCCCTTAAGTATGCAACACCCTGCTCCAAGGTGAGAGTCCCACGTCAACACCTGGAATTTAGTCAAAAGTTGCAGTGAGTAGCTCCCATGTTTGTGATGGGCCTGCGAGGATTCTGTCATATTTCTAACAATAGCCATGTCATTTAGTCTCCTAGATCTGAATCGAAGTGAATTTGATTCCAGTCTCTTTGTAAATATTTCCAATGTTCCCCTGCTCCAGAGAGACACAAGCATGTATAAAGGCTTTTGGGAGGGAACATTGCGGGCTGTTCCGTTTATTTGCAACAAAGAAGGAAAAGTGTGTAAGCCCTCCCCGGACGAAAACATTCGGAAACGAAATGTGTTGCTTCACTCCCTCTGGTGGTACAACCTGTAAATGATTCTACAAATCCATGGAACAACTGTGTTAATGATAGTGGTGGATAGTCTGCTGGAGGTCTGGCTGATCTCTTAGTCAGAACAGTGATCATCAAACTTCCTCAATTTGTGTCCTCACCCCCCTGCTATTCATGTTTGAATATCTTGCCTCGCAAATCCGTGCCCAGGTTTTCTCTAAGTCTATATTTTAATTTCCACAGCCTAGAAAAGATCTGAAGTCATAAATGATGTGCCATGAGACTGTTACCATCTGTAGCATTGTTCCTCAAGCACTTTGTAACCTCCATTAAAGTTTATCACATTAGCCATCGTCACACTTTTTCTCTGCTGCCCAATTCGGGGTAACAGCATTTAATGTATTTCAATGTTACCTGTACGTTCATAACGAGAGAAATGCCCAACAATAAGCAGCTTTCCACACTTCATCTATGCATTCCATGTGGGCCATTCAGCCCCGTTGAGACTGTTCTGCCATTCAATAAGATCATAGCTGATCTGTTTATGAATTCCACATTCCTCTGAGTCGCTTTTAACTCTCTCCCCCATTGCTTAGCAAAGATCCATCCACCTCAGTCTTAAAAATAATCTGCAAATCTGACTCCACCACCTCCTTCGAGAAAAGAACATTCGCCTCATCTCTGTCCTGAAATGGCAGCCTGTCATTTTAAAACCATGTTCCCTCGTGCTGGACTGACCCACAAAAGGATGCATCCTTTCCACATCCACCGTGTCAAGACCAGTCTAGATTTTCTACATCTCAATTAAGTCGCCCCCAAGTCTTCTAAACAGCAGTGGAAACAACCTCACCCTGTCCCGCCTATCCTAAGACAACCCATTCACTCCAAGTATCAATTTGGTATATCCTCTGAACCACCAGCAATACATTTATATCCTTCCTTAAATAAGGAGACCTAGGACTGTTCAGTGGTAGTGGTATAGTGGTAGTGTCCTTAACCCTGGGCTGGGAGACCAGGATTAAGGTCTTACCTGCTCCAGAGATGTATAATAACATCTCCAAACAGGTTGATTAGGGAAAAATGATCTAAACTACATACATGTTTAACATGTAGTAACTGTCCTGTATAACTGAAGCACAATATCCTTACTTTATGTTCAATTGCACTCATAATAAGAGTTAAAAATCACACAACACCAGGTTATAGTCCAAAAGGTTTAATTGGAAGCACCATCTTTCGGAGCACCGCTCCTTCATCAAGTGGTTGTGGAGGACATGATTGTAAGACACAGAATTTATAGCAAAAGTTTACAGTGTGATGTAACTGAAATTATACATTGAAAAATATCTTGATTGTTTAAGGAGTCTTTAATTTGTTAGAATACCATGATAGTTTCACTTCTTTCAAAGTTGCATTCTCAGGTTAACTGTAACAATTGGTTTTAGCGAGACAATATTTTGAAGGTGTTGGTCCCCTGTGTTCTCTGTCTGTGCCATAATGTTTAGATTGATTCTCATCTAAAAATTGAGATAACAGAGTCTTACATAAATTCATGCAGTTTTTGAGCAAAGTACAATGTAACTCTGCAAGTACAAATTAACCCCACAAACATATATGTATATGTGTGCATGTGGGTCTTTGTGTGTGTGTGTGTGTATTTCTGTCTGTCTGTCTGGGTTGGGGAGTTGTGAGTATGAGAGAGAGTGTATATGTGTGTGTATGTGAGTGTAGAGTGTCATATATCTGTGAGGGGGTGTATTTGTGTGTCCGTATGTATGTGTGTATATAGGAGTGCGTATGTGTGTAGGAGTTTCTGTGTGTGTGTATAGTGCAATGGTGGTCACCTGTAATGTGACATGAACCCAAGGTGCCGGTTGAGGCCCTCCCTATGGGTACCGAACTTAGCTATCAGCCTCTGCTCGGCCACTTTTCGCTGCTGCCTGTCCCGGAATCCGCCTTGGAGAATGGTCACCCGAAGGTCCAAAGTCAAATGTCCTGGACCACAGAAGTACTCCCCAACTGGGAGGGAACACTCCTGTCTGTTGGTTGTTGTACGGTGCCCATTCATCCATTGCTCGGTTTCCCCAATGTACCATGCCTCAGGGCATCCTTGCCTGCAACGTATAATATAGACAACGTTGGCTGAGTCACATCAGTACCTGCCATGTACAAGGTGGGAGGTGTACCCATGTGCAATGGTGGTATCCATGTCCACACTCTAACACGTCTTACTGCGCCTACCATGACAGGGTTGTATGGAGTTGTCCTGAAAACTGGGCAGTTTGCTACAAACAATGATCTGTTTGAGGTTTGGCGGTTATTTAAAGGCAAGCATTGGAGGTGTGGGGAAGGTCTTGGCGAGGTGCACATCCTCATTGATAATGTGTTGCAAGTCATGAAGAACATGGCGTAGATTTTCAGCTCCTGAGAAGTACTGAACAACGAAGGGTACCCTGTCGGTTGCAGCACGTGTCTGTCTCTTGAGGAGGTCATTACGGTTCCTTGCTGTGGCATGTTGGAACTGGCAGTCAATGAGTTGAGCATCGTACCCCGTTCTTATGAGGGTGTCCCTGAGTACTTCCAGGTGCCCGTCACGTTCCTCCTCATCTGAGCAGATCCGGTGTACGCGTAGGGCTTGTCCATAGGGGATGGCTGTTTTAATATGTTTTGGGTGGAAGCTGGAGAAGTGTAGCATTGTGAGGTTGTCTGTGGGTTACTTTCAACACCTTCAGCATATTGTCTAGCTAACACCAATTGTTACAGTTAACCTGAGAATGCAACTTTCAAAAAAAGAGTTTTGTGATTTACACGTGAAAGAAGAGAAACTATCATAGTATTCGAACAGATGAAAGACTCCACAAACAATCAAGGTATTTTTCAATGTATAATTTCAGTTACATCACACTGTAATCTTTTGCTATAAATTCTGTGTCTTACAATTGTGCCCTCCACAACCACCTGATGAAGGAGCGGTGCTCCGAAAGATGGTGTGCTTCCAATTAAACCTGTTGGACTATAACCTGGTGTTGTGTGATTTTTAACTTTGTACACCCCAGTCCAACACTGGCACCTCCAAACCAAGACTCATAGTAGAGGATAGTGTCTCATGGCCTTGCTGATTATATGCTGTGTCTGCATGCTGTGTTCTTGTGACTTATACTGGTACACCTTAATCCCTCTGCACCTCAGAATTTTGTAGACATTCTCCCTGTAGATAACACAGCAGCAATGCATTTACTCCAACATTAGCAACTTATCTTAAAACATGAGGATGAAGGACCTGGAGACTTCAGTTCCATCAGTTTGCTTACCACAGATTCCTGTGTGATTGTAATTTTCCCTAGATTCCTCACTCCCTTTTACCTGCTGATTTACAGCTACTACTGAAGCAACTTGTTCGTATCCTCCAAAATGAAGACATGAGCAAAATATTTGGTCATTTCATCCACCATTTCATATGATCTACCATATGTCCCATTCCCCTCTCTCATGGACCATCACACTTTAATTAGTCACTTCCTTTAATTTTGAATACCTGTGGAAACTCCTTGCTTTCTGTTTTTATATTCCTAGCTGGCTTCCTCTCATTCTCTTTCTTCCTCCTGATTAACTTTTTAGCTCTTCTTCTCTGTTCTTCTATTAAATATTTATAATCAAACTTTTCACCACTTTGGAACAGATCAGACTTGAACCTGGGTCCTCTGGCACTGCCACTGTGTCACAACAGCCCTCTGCATTTCTTCTATATTCTGACCAATCTGATCTACCGCTTGCCTTTGTGCAGTTTTATCCTATTTCTGTAAGTTTTGATGCTTTTCCCAACTTCCTTAGTCAATCATGGATGGTGTGCCCTGCCTGTGGAATTTTTGTTTATAACGGGAATATACTTATTCTGAAATACTCCCTTAAATGCCTGCCACTGCTTCTGTAATGATCTATTCCCTAACCTGATCTGTTAACTCAGCTTTCATGCCCAGAGTTACCATTTAATATAGATTTATAATGCCAGTCTTCAGTGCAATCATCACCCTTTCAAACCGGGTGTAAAATTCATCGTGCTGTAGTTGCTGCTAACTAGGTTTGCCTTAACTATGAGGTCATTCATTAATCCAGTCACATTACACATTGCCAAGTCTTGTATAATCTGCTGTCTGGTCAGTTCCAAAAGCTAATGCTCTAGGAAGCTGTCTCAAAAGCAGTCTATGAACTCCTCATTCTGGCCACTATTGTCAATCTGATTTTTCTAGTTTACATACAGATCAAAGTCACTCTCTCTTCCTCCATCTCCCACCCCTACCCCCATTCTTATTGCCATCACTTTATCACAAGCACTCAATATTTCTTGTTGCATACTATTGTTGTTGCTGCTGCTGCTGCTGTTAGGAGCCTGGAGACCACTTTCACAAGAGACTGCATTCTCGTATAAATGCTCATCCCCACTCCACCCGCTTCTATATCCAGATCTCCTGAACCAAGGTCATCTCGAACTATTGGACAAATGCCATCCTTGATTAACCTAACTGTGCTATCCCTCCACCTTTTTATCTAGATTCTTGTTTATCTTGAATGCCATATATTCCTTAATTTTCAGCTCCCAATCCTTGTCATCCTAAACCACGCCTGTGCAATACCTATCAGAATCGTATTTATTTAACTCAAGTGCGTTATCAGATCAGTGACTTTATGAACATTGCACACACTCAGAGCCTTTTTTATTATCTTTGTAACACCTAGTCTTGAGAGTCAGTGTATCCTTAGTGTTATGGACCAGGCCAGACCCCCCCTCAAAACATTTCAAGAAAGTAGCCAGACTCTAACTTTTCCAGTTGTTTAAAGTAGGTGTATAGTAGATATTTCAGGAGAGATGCAGCTGATCAAACCACTTAGTTTTTAACAAAACAGAATTTATTTACACAATTACCATAAGAAACACAAACAAAAGATAACAGAATGCAGAATAACTTAATCTACCTGAAAACCCTGGAGATTATCTCAATTTAATGATTCTGTTCCCAATACTTGCAACAATCCCAATAAACACACCTTGACACAAAAGGTAAAATCAAACACAGGTTCTTACAGGAGAGAAGTCAGAAAGAGATCAGCATGGAACTGCTTCTTTCTCTTGAATGCCATATATTCCTTAATTTTCAGCTCCCAATCCTTGTCATCCTAAACCACGCCTGTGTAATAGCTATCAGAATCGTATTTATTTAACTGAAGTGCGTTATCAGATCAGTGACTTTATGAACATTGCACACACTCAGAGCCTTTTTTTATTATCTTTGTAACACCTAGTCTTGAGAGTCAGTGTATCCTTAGTGTTATGGACCAGGCCAGACCCCCTCAAAACATTTCAAGAAAGTAGCCAGACTCTAACTTTTCCAGTTGTTTAAAGCAGGTGTATAGTGAATATTTCAGGAGAGATGCAGCTGATCAAACCACTTAGTTTTAAACAAAACAGAATTTATTTGCGAGATTACTGAATGAAACACAAACAAAACAGAACAGAATACTGAATAACAACAGATAATCCCAATTTAATGATGCTGTTCCAACAACACCAGGATCCCAGGTTCAATTCCCGCCTCAGGCGACTGTCTGTGTGGAGTTTGCACATTCTCCCCGTGTCTGCGTGAGTTTCCTCCGGGTGCTCCGGTTTCCTCCCACAGTCCAAAGATGTGCAGGTCAGGTGAATTGGCCTTGTTAAATTGCCCATAGTGTTAGGTGCATTAGTCAGAGGGAAATGGGTCTGGATGGTTACTCTTCGGAGGGTCAGTGTGGACTTGTTGGGCCGAAGGGACTGTTTCCACACTGTAGAAAATCTAAACAAAATAATCCCCATAAACACCCCTTGGCAATAAAGGTAAAATCAAACACAGGGTCTCACAGGAGAGATGTTAGAGAGAGAGGATCAGCATGGACCTGCTTCTATGGGTCCAGCAACTTCCAAACTGACTGCCTGCTTTCAGTGAACAGCCAGAATGCTAAACCCAAACCAAACCAAATCAGAGAAAAGCTGAGCTGGGAAAGCTCCCCTTTCATTGTATAAGTGTTTTTTAAAAAACGTGAAAGCATTCTCAAGTAGATCAACTCCAGACATTTCGGAGTCTGTATCTTTACAATCTCCTGAAAAAAAACAAGGACAACCTAACCTTGTTAAAGGAGCAGCATCATCACACTAGGTTTTTTTTCCTGTCTACTCCTGCCATTCTCTGACCCTCATTTCCCATATCCTTAGTTTCCTGCCTTACCTTGCCTCTTTGATACATTACATCTTTCTGTACTCAATGTGTAGCTTCTGTTATTTAGTTTCCTAGTTTTGCCCATAGTGTTAGGTGCATTAGTCAGGGGGAAATGGGTCTGGGTGGGTTACTCTTCGGAGGGTCGGTGTGGACTTGTTGGGCAGAAAGGGCCTGTTTCCACACTGTAGAAAATCTAAACAAAATAATCCCCATAACTTTCGTAGTTTTGCAGTTTGTAAGATGCTGACTCCTGCATGGTTTGCATGCAGGCCATCCCAACCTTGGAGTCCTATTTTCCCCAGGACCGGTTAACCAGTCGTGTTGTAATTTAAAAGAAAATCCCAGCTCTTTACTTTTTGAGGAGTCCTATTTTCTCCAGGACGGCGTAACCATCATGTTGTAAATTTTTTAAAAACCCCAGCTCCTTAACTTTTGCCAGCTGTGGTAAACAAAAACCCTGCTGGATTGTTCTGGTTGGCAGATTATTTGCTGTTGGTTTATAAAAGGTCTTTCACTTTATAATGTGGCTGTATTTCAAAAGCTACAATAATCCAAGCAGAGGTTTCTGATTTCGGAGTTGGATTGATTGTATGACGAGTCTGTTATAAGATTATCTGCCTTTGGTGGTGTCTCTTTGATTTTCTGTGAGAATAGAGATTTTTAAAATCTTTGAATGAGTTTTATCAATGGCAGGGTAGAGCTGAGTGCTATCTTAGATTTAGAAGTACCAGCTTAAGTCTGTCCACAGTGGACAACAGGGAGGTTACACTGAGACTTTCAGGGTATGGGGCTGCTTTGGAGGCATAAGCTGTCATCAAACTAGCATGGGATTGTTAGTTTGATATTAAGAGTATGAGGAGCTACAGCAGGTGAGGAAGCAAGGGTAAGTGAAGGGTGTGGGCTATGGCAAAGTCTCAGACAGATAAGGCAGGCATTCTAACCAAGCCACTTCAGCACTGCTTCTGACACCACCATAAACCTCCTGACCACCAACCCCCACCATCCCAGACATCCTCTATTCAGTTGAAAAAGCAGCACAAATAAGCTTTACAGTGTTAATTACATAACTAATGAAGAATTTGAAGTCACTCAGCCTTTTGGTCTTGTTCAGCCTCCATTTTGATTGTGCTAAATCTGCTTAATATTTGTCACCATCACTTTTCCCATTGTTCTTCCGATTGTGACACCCGTATGACCGATATGGAGTGAATTTGTAATAGGACAGATTCATTGGGCTGCTCAAACCCTTTTTGTAAAAAAAAAACCTAGTTTCCAGAGTGTACATTTAAACAAGTGGAGCTTCCTAAAACAGATTGTAGCAGTGTTGGAGGAGTCAAAGCAGAACCCATACAGAACTTTGGTCAAAATGCCTCAATATAGGTCAACACACCTGACTGTATCCCACAACCAACAGCTGTACATTTCAGAGTACTTTTTAACTGAGATGAATTCAATGAGATAGCATATGTTCTCTGAGTTGAGCTATATACCTCAGTAGCCAATGGAGTCAGCTTCTACATGAAGACTGCTAACACTCAGCACTACTGGTGACCAGAACTGCACACCATATCTAAATGTGGTCATGCTGATTTGTTTCATAGTGTGAGGAAATCCTGCCACTATTTTGATCTTTTTAATACATCCCACCATTACTTATTTCACTCCCTGCCACTAAAACCTGATTACATCAGCGTCAATTTATTGTCAATTAGGACCCGCAGATCAAAGAAAATCTATGCTTTGATTGTCCGCCCTTTGACAGTGTATAGCCTCATTCCCAAACTCTTCAAAAACAAAATGGGAACATAGGAACAAAGCTTCTTACACACTGGCATAACCATGGAGCTTGAAGTCAAGCATTCCAGCAGAATGTCATTGTGTTAGATTCCTGCATTAGCACATAATGAAGAACGAAATCCACAGAGAGGAGAGCTCAAGAGGAACGTCTGGAATGTGCTGAGTCACAATTCTCTGAAGTCCAGCAAATCTGCTTTATATGCTTTTTGAGTCTAGAAGGGACTGAGAGTCTATTGGCCCTAGCTAGTTTCATATTCTTTAATCCAATGACTTGCAGCTAATTAAGGATCAACCAAGCCTGATGATTCAATGTTTCCAAATTGCAGTGTCATTTAAATTGGTGGAAAGTAGTGGCTATGATTACTGCAATATTTCAAGGCTAAACAACAGAACACTATAAAATAATTTTCTCTACACTTTCACAATTTTGTATTCCATTACACTCATTCTGGTTTGATTTAATATTCCCAACTTAGTTATGTGACAATATGTCTACTATTTAATCTGTCCTTGAATTGCTTTTGAACGAATGGCTTTATTGTTACTTGTATCTGGGAAAATAAGTGAAAAGCATTTTGATGTCACAATTCGGCACCATTTTGGATTACAAAATGAATAAAAAGAAATTACTGAAATAGAACTTTCTCTGCTGTTCAATTGGCAGAAAAACTTAAAAGCGAAAAAAAAAACGAAACAATGTTCAACTTTACAGTCCTCCTTGTCAAGCCTGGCTCCAGGTTTTCTTAAGGTCTCCGGGGTTTCTGTAAGGGCTTCCGGAGTCCGTGCCACAGTGATTCCCTGTTCCAGGACCAGCTCGTAGTCCCCGGCTCCAATGTCTCGTTGACATCACTCGGAGTCAGGATCCAGGCCCACCACACAGCCAAAGCTGCAATTGCTGCCTCACCGACATGACCAGAACTCTTGGTCCAGGCCTACTGAAACTATGAGCCACCGCTGCTGCCACTATCTTGCTGCCTTCACCCTGAGTCCCGCTCCAGCCTCCTTCATGATGACGCCTCCTCCACTGACAAGAAGAAGTTAAAGAAAGAAGACGAAAATGAAAGAGAAAGAAGGATGCGGCCGACCTGGAGCCAATGGGCTCAGGAGCCCACACATGACCTACTTTGCTGGTGCCGTCATCTTGATGGTTCTGTTCTGTGCCACTTTCCACTGATCACATGAATGTTTTTGCTTCTAAATGATTTAATGACAGTTTCATAGCAGTGATGGGATTTTATAAATCATCTATTGAAATAGTTTATAGTTAACAACCTAGTACTTCTGCATTTGGTTATGCTGTCCATTGGTTGTGATCATGAAATTTTGCATAAAGCTGAATTTCTAAAACGATTTACACTGGTGATTTGTCTTAAAAACTTTTTTTTCCCAAAAATCAGCATATTCAGTTGTAAGAATCCAATTTGCATCACATTATTAACTGCTCACGCAAATTGCTGTAAGTTTAGCATCACAAGGTAACTGATGGGATTTTGAACTTGAGTGATAAATTCAAATAGAATTGAAAGCCAGTCTCAATGATGCTGCCGTAAAACTATGATTGTTTATCTTTAAAACCCTCTCTGATCCACTAATAACCCTTTGGCCATTCTTACTTGGTCTGGCCTACACGTGAGTCCAGATGCACAGCAATTAATTTGACAGATAGATTGGTGAGATTGAGTTGGTTAATTCTGAACTGCCCTCTACACTAACCTGAAGTAAGCCGCTCAGTTATACATAACTACTATAGAAAAGTCAGATAGGAATATACCTAGACAGAACTCTTGACCTTGACTTGGACATGCTAAATGATAATGACACAGCCAGCCCGTTCAATACTGAAAAGTTTCCTTGTTAACCTCTGTGCCAAAGTTGGAACAGCTGTCTCACAGACTGGTCAAGCAGTAGCCACATGTTGTCATACTCACAGAATCATGCCTTATAGACATGCCTTACAAATATACCCTATCTCAGCGGCAGAACAGACCCACTAGAAGTGTAGTACAGTGACATACAGTTGAAAGGAATTCGCCCTGGAATTTCTCAATATTTGACTTTAACCAATATGGCTTCTGGTCAAACAAGTTCAAAGAAATATCCTGACTTGTTACTAACCACCCTCTCTTTGTGACTCCAATCCTCCTTATTGAAGACCAACTGGAGGAAGTACTGAGGGTGACGAGGTGGGGGAACTTCACGAAAATATGGTCATTGGCACCACTATTGAGATAGCAGTGGGTGAGCCTTGGAGGAGATATGTACCAGACTGGAACCACAGCACATACTAAGAAAACTAACAAAAGGTAAAACACATTTAAACTCACTCTCATCAATCTATTTGTGAAAACCGCATCTGCCCATGATAGTATAGGCAGGAGCAACCACTGTGCAGTTCTTTTGGAGACAGTTCCATTGTAACATTGAGGATAATGCGGTGTGGCAGTATTTTCATGCCAAATGGAATAAATTTGGAACAAAACCAGCAACTCAAAATTGAGCATCCATGAGGTGCTGTGGGTTATCAATATCAGCAGAATTGTACTCAATCAGAATCTGTAACCTTTTGCTTGGTATATCCCTTACTGTACCATCACTTAATCCCTTGGCTTGATGGTAAAGACGGGTGAAGCGGAGACTGCAGGACCCAACAACATGCAAGAAACTGAACACTATTCAGGACCTAGCAGTCCACTTGATTGGATGCCCATCCACCAACTTAAAGTTCACTCCCTCCATCACTAATTGTACAGTGACACTGATGTGTATTATATACAAGATGCACTCTACCCAAGGTTCCCTTCACATCACCTCCCACATGGCCTCTACAACCTAGAAGAACAGTAGACACTTGGGAAAACCACCACCTGGAGGTTCTACACTTCAGCCCCACGCCATCCTGACTTCGATATTTTCACTGTTCCTTCATAGCTGAAAAAAAATCCAGGAATGCTTTTCCTAAAATGATTGTACAGGTGGACTGCAACAGTTGAAGAAGGTGACTCACCAGCACCTTCTCAAGGGAAATTTAGGATGGGCAAGAAATGCTGAACTAGCCACTGATAACCAAGAATTTAAAAAGTACATTGTGCAATGTATCTGCCTTGGAAATTTTAAAATGAATTAACTATGATTTGGAGACTTATCCTTTCAGAACATGACCTTTAGCCGATTATCCTGCAGTTCAGACAGAAGATACTGGACTTGAAGATATGGAAGCTTGAATTTTATATTTGTAGAAACCTGAATCAGTCATGCAAGAGAAAATGTAATGCTACACTTGCATATTCCACTGTATGGTTGTAAAGAGGAGGGAAGGACAGGTGTCTGTGTGAGACTGAAGATTTCCCACTGACTTCCTGTGCCATTTGTGGCTGTGTTTACATCGGTGATCACTACAAACCTGAGACTCGTGATCAATCTTCAACTTCAAATACATTTGTTGTGTGCAATCGCTTTAATTTTTTTTAATGTGGATATATGTAGAATCATAGAGATGTACAGCATTGAAACAGACCTTTCAGTCCAACTTGACCATGCCAACCAGATATCCTAAATAAATCTAGTCTGATTTGTCAACATTTGGCCCATATCCCTCTAAACCCTTCCTATTCAAATGCCCATCAGATGCCTTTTAAATGTTGTAATTGTACCAGCCTCCACCACTTCCTCTGACAGCTCATTCTGTACACGCATCACCCTCTGCTTGAAAAGGTTGCCTCTTAGGTCCCTTTTAAATCTTTTCCATCTTATCTTAAACCTATGCCCTCTAGTTTTGAACTCTGTTACCCTGGGGAAAAGACCTTGGCTATTTACCCTATCCATGCCCCTCATGATTTTATAAACCTCTATAAAGTCAACCCTCAGCCTCTGAAACTCCAGGGAAAACAGCCCCAGCCTATTCAGTCTCTCCCTGTAGCTCAAATCCTCCAACCCTGGCAATATCCTTGTAAATCGTTTCTGACTGAATCCTTTCAAGTTTCACAACATCCTTCCTATAGCAGGGAGACCAGAATTGCACATTGTATTTCAATAGTGGCCTGACCAATGTCTTGTAAAGCCGCTACATGACCTCCCAACTCCTATACTCAATACACTGACCAATAAGGCAAGCATAGCAAATGCTTTCTTCACTATCCTACCTACCTGCAACTCCACTTTCAAGGAACTATGAACCTGCACTTTGAGTTTCTAGTATAAGACTGATACATAATGGTCCTGGCTGCTGCATAACTTACTGGGAGTATTAGTCAGGATGCTAGTGACAATGAAAATATTAGACTTTGGTGGATCTGGTAGGCTTATTTATTCATACATAGAATGAAGGCATCGCTGGCTTGGCCAACATTTATTGCCCACCCCTAACAGTTAGGAATTGACCACATTTCTGTGGGTCTGGAGTCACATGTCAGCCAAACCAGGTAAGGATGGCACTTTGCTTCCCTAAAGAGCATTAAATGAACCAAATCAGTCATCATTAGATTCCGTATTTCAGTGCATTCAGTTTCTACCATCCTGCCACGGCAGGATTTGAACTCAAGTCCCCAGAACATTCCTGATGAAGCGCTTTTGCCTGAAATGTCGATTTTCCTGCTCCTAAGATGTTGTCTGACCTGCTGCGCTTTTCCAGCACCACTCTAATCTTGACTCCCCAGAACATTATGTGGGTCTCTGGATTACCAATCCAACAATAACACCACAAGGCCGTCACCTCCAGGATACATTACTAGGTCATGTACTTTTCATACCAGGTCTCGTAGATTCACAATAACTAAGAACTTTTGCTTCATAAACCAGGAATGCAAAAACACAATATACTTTGATATTAACATTGGCAAAAATAGATTATTTATTTGGTCATTTATTTCACTGATTTTTAAGACATCTAATTTTCATGTTTCCAATATTTATGCTTGACTTAACATAATAATGTATGTCACTTTGGAATCTCTTGATATGAAAAATGCATCCGTCATAAGGTCAGAACTGATGTACTGATTCATTCTGGTATTAAAACAGGTTTGCCAATATGCAACAAAATGTAACATTTGGACTAAAAAATGGCAAGTAACATTTGTGCCATGCCATTGTCCAGCATTGACCATGTCCTACAGCAGATAATTTAAACTTCCTCTTGACAGTAAATGCATTACCATTGCTGATTTCTCTCAGTATCAACATCCTGGACATCACCACTGACCAGGATTGCATGAAATATGAATGCTGTGGCTACTGGAGCAGGTCAGTGGCTGAGTGTTCTGTGTTGAGTAACTCCCCTCCTATTTTTCTAAAGCCTGATCATCATCTATAAGGCACAAATCAGGCGTGTGATGAAATACTGTCCAGTTATCTACAGCTTCAACAACACTTGAGAAGCTTGACATCATCCATTACTGTGTCTGGTGCTCCCCATGTGTGGTCTTCTCTACATCAGTGAAACCAAATTTAAACTAAGCGCACATTTTGTAGAGTATCTCAGGCGGGCCCATATGGGCAACCCTAACCTCCCGGTCACTGCTCATTTCAATTCCTCTCTCCATTCCCTTTCTGACATGACCATCCTCAGCCTCCTCCATTGCCACAGTGAATCAGACCACAGTTTGGAGGAACAATACCTCATCTTCCGCCTGAGCAGCCTACAGCCCAGAGGACTCAACATTGAGTTCTCCAATTTCAAATAATCTTCCCACCTAACCCCCCAGCTCTCTTTCCAGGCTCACCTCCTCCTTTCCATCCCCGATTGATCCCTCCTTCCAGCTACCAACTGGATTCATTCATCCTATCGACCAACTAGGTTGCACCTACCACATGTATTCACCTATCACCCTCTCCCCACCCATAACTCTTGCCCCCTCTTGTCTTTGTCTGCAACTTCCCCTACATCCACTTCCATCCCTGAAGAAGGGTGAGACCTGAAATATTGACTTCTCCACCTCCTGATGCTGCCTGGCTTGCTGTGTTCTTCCAGCCTCCTGCTTGTCTACTTTGGATTCCAGCATCTGCAGTTTTTTTGTCTCTTATTATCGAGAACAAAGCAGCCTGCTTGATCAGAACTTAATGCATTGCACCTTCAATATTTATTCCTCTCACCACTGACAGACAGTGGCAGGATACACACAACGCACTGCAAAAACTCCCCAAGACTCCTTTGACAACACCTCCCAAACAAGCAACCTTTACCACTTAGAAAGACAAAGGATGCAGAAACATGAGAACTGCTTTATTCCTGATGAAGGGCTTTTGCCCGAAATGTCGATTTTACTGCTCCTCGGATGCTGCCTGAACTGCTGTGCATCTTCCAGCACCACTAATCTAGAATCTGGTTTCCAGCATCTGCAGTCATTGTTTTTACCTATGAGAACACCACCACCTACCATAAAGTTAAAATACTACAACTCCCTTCCTCAACACATTGTGGGTGTTCCTACACCAGATGGACTGCACGGATTCAAAGTGATAGGTTACCACAGCCTTCTCAAGAGCAGTTGGGGATAGACTATAAAGGCTGCCTTTGCTAGTGGCAATTGCCCCACATGAGCATTTGTTAAAAAAAAAACATTTTTTCTGCTTTTGGCAACTTGGATACAATTGTAAACAGCAATTGTATTGTTTGCAATTATTGCTCATTGGTTTTTAGAATGAGCAATAATTTGGCTTGTGAATTTCTCAGCACTGCTGTAATCACTACCTCTTATTGGCTAGCTACTAGTGACTACCCGTCACCGCGGCCTATGGGAGCACTTGAGCAATTTACCTCAAACAGACCTTTAAAAGAACTGGATGAGCTTGTTTGTTTTGAGGTAACAGGAAAAATGCCAGGAAGTCATGAATCAGCTCTTTATGCTCGAGGAAATGTTCTACTTACAGAATAATGTGTTGTTGGAGCAGCCTTTAATTATCACAGTGTGATATTATTGTTTAGTAAGACAATTTTGATTCCCTTGCCTTGGGAATGAATAACACATTTCTTTCATCTCTAAGTTCATCTGAATAATTTAATCATAAGCGGGATATTGCATTGCTCCAATGAATATCTCAGCTCGCAAGCTTAACATGAGAACAGCAGAGATTGTGCTCCTCCCTGCAGAGAGAGAATAGGCACGATAGCAAAGAAATGAATGAACCACAAACTCAACACTGTTAATCAAGGCTGCTGCCTGCATGAAGCAACACAGCTCGACAATGCCGAGGTGACACTGCAGTGTACTTGAGGTTAGATAGTCAAACTGAACTGTTTTGTGAACCCACTTATAATGATATAGAGCACAACAATACAGGACCAGTCTATCATTTGTATCTGGAATGTGTTGGTGGGAGATGACACAATGATGACAAAATACTAACTTAATTTCCCCAAAGTGGCAGCATTCAGTGGCAATTAAATATTTTTCAAAATTGTTTCTTTTTAAATAAGAGATCAAGTTTGCAAGATATCGTCAAGACTAAAGACTGATTTGGTTAGAACAAATCCCTGAAGTAATGCATATATTTTGATTGAATTATTGTGCGTAAATACTCATTAGATTAACCAGAAATTCCTGTCTTCTATCTTAATTGGAGGACAAGTCTTTTCATATGACAGCTCAGTGTTGTTCCCATTTTATACATACACTCTACAGCATCATTTCAGGCTCACAGGATGTTTTGAGGAGCTTTTTTTGAAACCTGGAAAAAATAGTTAATGCAGCCTGGATGGATAAGTGTACCACATGATGTGTGACTGAACCCTGTCACCAGTGTTGGGAATTTCTGCAGGGTATCACTCAATCCCCTCAGAATGTTGCTGGAAGATTACTCGACCCAAGCTGGATAAGCAGAGGGATTAAAAGTGGCCATATACACGGTATCTTCTGCCATTTGTCCAACTCTCTGCTGATGTTAAAGTTTGTACGTTTGCTCACTGAGTTGGTAGATTTGTTCTCAGACGTTTCGTCACCATGTTAGGTAACATCATCAGTGAGCCTCCGATGAAGCGCTAGTGTTCTGTCCTGCTTGCTATTAATGTGTCTTGGTCTGTTGTGGTAGTTGATATCACTTCCGGTTCTTTTTCTGAGAGGTTGGTAAGTGGGTCCAAGTTGATAAGTTTCGTAATGGAGTTCCGGATTGAATGCTAGGCCTCTAGGAACTCCCATGCTTGTCTTTGTTTAGCCTGTCCCTGAATGGATGTGTTGTCCCAGTCGAACTGGTGTCCCTCTTTGTCCGTGTGTATGGATACTAGTGATAGTTGGTCATGTCTTAGGATGGCTAGTTGATGCTCATATATCCTGGTGGCTAGTTTTCTGCCTGTTTGCCCAGTGTGATGTTTGTTGCAGTCCTTGCAGGGTATTTTGTATTTGATGTTCGTTCTGCTGGTTATCGGTACAGGGTCCTTTAAAGTCATCAGGAGCTGTTTCAGTGTGGTGGTAGGTTTGTGGGCTACCTTGATGCATAAGGACTGGAGCAGTGTGGTTGTCATCTCCAAGATGTCTTTCATTTATGGCTGGAGTTTCTGGGTGTGTTTAGATCTGTTGTGTAGGAATCAGCAGACTGCACTTATCGGGTAATCATTGTTCCTGAATACATTGTACAGGTGTTCTTCTTTGGCTTCTCGTAGTGCTGCAGTGTGTTGTGGCCTGATTAAAAAATGTCCTGATGCAGCTCCGTTTGCGTGTGTTGGGATGATTGCTCGTGTAGTTGAGTATCTGGTCAGTGTATGTGGCTTTCCTGTAGACCCATGTCTGCAGCTCTCCATTAGCTTTTCATTCTACTGTGACGTCTAGGAAGGGAAGCCTGTTGCTGTTCACTTAAGGCTGTTGTTTATGTGTTTATCTGAAACAGCCGCTGATGAATTTGAAGGATCCCATGCCAACAACCAGCAGAATGAACATCATATACAAAATATCCTGTAAGGACTGCAACAAACATTACATTGAACAGACGGGCAGGTAACTAGCCACCAGGACACATGAGCACCAGCTAGCCACCTAAAGACATGACCAACTACCAATGGTAACCAAACATAGACAAAGAGGAACACCAGTTCGACTGGGCCAATACATCCATCCTGGGACAGGCTAAATAAAGGCGCACATGGGAATTCCTGAGGCATTCAGACCTGAACTCCATTAACAAAAGTATTGATTTGGACCCTATTTACCATCAGAAAAAGAAAAAGAAAACGATAAAGAACCCACCACAACAGACCAGGACAGATAAATAGAAAATGGGACAGAACATCAATGCTTCAGCGGAGACTCAGTAATGATGTTACCTGGCATGGTGACGAAATATCTGAGAACAAACCCACCAGCTCAGCGAGCAAACTTACAATCTGATCCACAACCTGAGCTACAAATCTTCTCTAAAATCATGATGTTAACGTAATAGATTGAGAGCATCCAGTGGAAGTTCTCCTCATGAATGTCACCCCACCCTCAAACAATATGCAACATATTACCACAAGGTTTGGCTGAGACAAGTACTATAGTTGTGTTCAATGGAAATTCAGAATAGCATGTGAGGGAGAAAGGAATAGAAGGTTATGACGAAGAAGTTAGTTGAGGCGGGATGTGAGGGTTCTCATTGAGGATAAACATCAGTATCAACCAGTCAGGTCAAACGGCTTGTTTCTGTGTTGCAAATACTATCCTAGTCCATGAATCAGTTTCCCTTACTAATTCTGTGCTTTCTCTGAAACAGCAGGCAGGGCACATTTTACATGACCTCCATCAAGAACCTGCACTGGGGATTGTAGTGTACAATTGTTTTGATGCCTGATTATACATTCCTGAAGTATGAGTTGAAAGTGATTGTATTTATGTATGCCACTGTCCCTCTTTTCAGTGTGTAAGCCAGGCCAGTAACTGAGAAATCCTTATTGTCATCATACACTTTACTGATCATTGCTCCTCATGAATGGGAGAAATGCTTTAAATTAATTGATCTGTTGCTATAGGAAAGCATTGTGTTGTTGAGTCCACTTGACTTGGTGCCAGCACAATATTACATAGTATGGCAGCATAATAATTTTAAATGCATTTGCAACACTGAGATAGAACATCAGGGATTTAATATTTTTTGAAAATTATAACTCCCGAATGTGATGTTGATTTTAATGGAATTTTAAGGTTAAAGAAAGGTCAAAGATAAGCAAGAGGAACAGTAGAGTGTTTCAATCATTCTGCTACAAACAAGAAGTCATTCAGTTACAAGACACCTACTCAGAAAACAATTTCCACACGATAATAAAACATTTCACTCTTACTAGGGAATGCCAGTAGGCTTTTGAACTCTGAGTGAAACTAGGATGTCCTGCGAAAAGAGTCCAATGTTTTACTCCATTTATCAAAGGCAGGAACAAATGTCCTTTTATAATTGTTGCTGTATTTTAAACACCTTTTGTGGAAGGACTTGAATTCCACTTCAACCACTCGATAGGACCATATAGAGTAACAGATGAATGGGATGATCAGGGAAAGGTGTCACATTATTTGGCTATTGTCATAAAAGAAAAGTTAGGAATACAGACACATCCATAAGGATGTTTAGAATAGTGTAGTAAAATTATTATTCTGAACAAGTGTTTCCCAGATCTGTGGTGGAAATTGTGACCCGTGTTAAAGAAACATGGAGGCCACATTATTTGAATGCAAAGCTTTACCATGTCTTCAGCTCTGATCATTGTAACTTCAGAGCCCAATGCCAACATCCTTGCGAATAATAAATAATTCCATTTCTAGAAGATTAATAAATTAAATACCAGAACAAAAGTCAACTTAGAGAGAGCATTGAAGTCAGTAGAAAAGAAAGATTTGGGAAAGTGACCACAACAGGATGCTGATTTGTTTTCTTGCCTATTTTATCTTATTCTTGATCTTGTGCTGATTAAAATCTCTGAAGACGCTGCTGAGGTAAGGCAATATTAACTTCTTTTATTTAAGGAACAGATTACTGTAGCTCCACCATACTCAAAGTCAACAAGATCGTGTGACATTGCATCTTTTCCTGTGACTTCAACTGCCTTTGTAGTACTGAAGTCAGTTTTAATCTCTGACCCTACAATTTACAAACCCGTACAAAGTTGAAACCTATTTATGAAGTGAAATGGGAAGTGGAACATTGGAAGCCCGACTTGGTCAACAGGAAAATTAGACAATCATATCAGTTTTATCTAATTACCAATACATAGTACTTAGGAGAATATGTTACATGGCAGGAATCAAAGTGATTTTAAGATGTTTTTTCATTAGAACAACAGGTAAAACTCATTGCATCTTTACTAAAGAATCTTCTAGCTGAAACTGTGTTGCTGGAAAAGCACAGCAGGTCAGGCAGCATCCAAGGAGCAGGAGAATCGACGTTTCGGGCATGAGCCCTTCTTCAGCCTGAAGAAGGGCTCATGCCCAAAACGTCGATTCTCCTTGGATGCTGCCTGACCTGCTGTGCTTTTCCAGCAACACAGTTTCAGCTCTGATCTCCAGCATCTGCAGTCCTCACTTTCTCCTTAAAGAATATTCTAGATCTTTTAGCAGTACCTTTGGAGTTATGTGCTAAAAGAA
Source organism: Chiloscyllium plagiosum (assembly GCF_004010195.1). NCBI lineage: Eukaryota > Metazoa > Chordata > Chondrichthyes > Orectolobiformes > Hemiscylliidae > Chiloscyllium > Chiloscyllium plagiosum. Next base: position 12,086,842 of record NC_057728.1, read on the forward strand.
AAACACTTGCATATGCTTCTGTGAAATTAATCTCAATGTTTTGCTCTTGCCTTTTTTAGATGCCCTGGACACAATTGAATGGTGGAGGATGTTCTCTATGTTAGGTCTGGGTGATAGATAGGGAAAGCACTGATTAGGAAGATGATGCAAGGCATGGGAGTCTAAAAGGAAATGGGCAACTGTGGAATGTGGCGAGGTAGAAGTGGGTTTCCAGTCAAGGTCCACAATTCCTTCAGGGCTCCACAACACCCTGAAAGGAACAACAGTCAGGTGTTTTTTGCACTCTTTAACTCTTCACACGCTGATTGAAAAGCATTCATCAAAGCTGAGACATCAGAAAAAATTAGGAGGACATTGAGTTCTTATGACAGAGTTTATTGGTAGAGAGAAGCGATAGGAAGGAGCCAGGAAACATTGTTGGAGAACATTCACAATGCAACATGGAGATAGACTATAAAAGCACATTGTACATGAATAGTGGGGATGAGGTACGAATTTCTGAACTCTGGGAGTATGAGAGAAGATGGTGATGATGAATTGCATGCCACAGGAAACAATGAAAATACAAAGAGTGGTGAGTGGCTCTCATTGATGTTGTTGACCTGCTTTACTATTTGTCTAAGATCTTTAGAGAAATGTTGCATGTAAGAAGGACTGAGAGAAAAATTTCATTAGAACGTTATATAGAAAATTAGTCTTTGTAGGATAATGTACATGATGTGTTTATTTTATTCCCCTTCCTCCCTTGTTTCTCCTCCCCTCTTGGTTTTTAGCTCTTGTTACCTTCTGCCTCTGGTGGGCAGTGGGTGAAATTGCTAACCTAAGGGAGCTGTTTTGTTTTTAGGGAAAAGTGGGCACTGAGATGGCTGGGGCCACCTCCCCAATTAGTACCATTTTGATTTAGTTCCCTTCCTTGATTTTCTCTTTTTATTTAGGTTTTGTCACATTGCCCCTAGTCGAATTTGTAACTTGTTAATTAGGTGATTTGTAAATTTGATGGTGGGTTTCTTTATATTTAAAAAAAATCTGCAATCTTTCCCTGACTTACAAATAGGTAAAGAAACCAAAAGGGTAGACAATGATACTCATACTGAATTGCAGTTTAATAATAAAACAGTTGTAAATCTCTAAAGATCTTCTCCCCCCTCCTCCTATTTCTATTGTCTCTACATATGGATTAGATTTGGCCCAACAGGTCCACCCTGACCCTCCAAAGAGTAACCCACCCAGACCCATTCCCCTCTGACTAATGCACCTAACACTATGGGCAATTTAGCATGGCCAATTCACCTGGCCTGCACATTTTTAGATTGTGAGAGGAAACCAGAGAACCCGGAGGAAACCACGCAGGCACGGGGAGAATGTGCAAACTCCATACAGCTATTTGTCTACCATAAAGCCAAGAGGATAATATGACGATCAGTGACAAGGGGAAGGTGAAGTCTTATTAATTGTTGTTGAGGTAACTGGTGTCAGTGTTGAGTTAATTGTCTATGTTCAGTCAGAGTAATAATTAATTGTCTAGGTTATATTGTCCACTGCTTTTGGCTTCACCTTCTCCTTCTTCTCTGCTTATTGCCTTATTGGTGATGCAACTTATCACCACAACTTTTGACATTTGCTCAGTCACATATTACAGGGATGCTCCCTAACAGTTCATGCAATGAAGCATGAAATATGCCAAGGGTCTTCTGTCTGTCTTTATGGCAACAACTTTCCAGTTATAAGTAAATTCTGCACATTTGTATGAGTTGCACACCTAAACCAGGTTAGTAGCCCTCATCACTCTGTAATCAAACCTTGATGTGTTGTGGTACTTGACAAATAATTGGCACAGTGGATTTCTGCAGAATGAAGACGTTGTAGCATTTGCCAGGATATTGGGCATTGAAGTGAATGATGCATCTTAAGTGGCTTATCTACATGACAGAGCTGAACATGTGTTGTATGCAAAGCAATTTGTACAGTCAGTGGCACCCTGCTACGTGGAAAATCCTGCAAGTCCTTCAGCTACTCCACCAGATTGCTTATGGCAAAAGGGAATTAAAATAAATTGTCTAGCTTTGCATGGAGAGCTTCTGTGACCTCCCTTATCTTGCTATGCATGACAAACTGTCAGATGTTGCTTCTAATACTGGCAGTAACCTTTTAGAAGGAGCTAGGTGCATTTGCGTTCACAGTCATGGTGTCAGCCACTCCTTAGCCAGCATTTAGGTTTCAGTTGGAGTTGAAACTGCAGCCACTCAGCAGTTGGTAGATGAAAGTGAAATGCAGATAACTCAAGTATTAGCTGTTGCTAAAGTTCAGGTTGGAGAGTTTTTCCTTGAACACTGACAGAAGGTGACCTACAGCTCATCCCCCTGTCTTGCTCTTCCGTCTTCTCACAGCTTGTCCTAATCTGCATGGGCTCATTCATTCTCCCAGCTCTGCTCCATGCCACAAAGAAGGCTAGTCAAAGCCCTCTATATTTAGAAGTAATTAATGTTTTGATCTCAGCTGATTGCATTACTGGACATGTCAGATCCCAGAATAAATCCTAGCTTGATTGATCATATGTCTTAATCCTCCTTTTTTTTGTTGAATTAGTTAATGTGGTGTTTAGTCGCTGATATATATTCATGAGTTTTCTGATTTTCCTTAACAACTGAACAGAAATTAATTATACAAAAGAGGAATAGAGAAAATAAATCAATCTAACAAAGTATAGAAGATAGTTAGAATAATTTGATTCCTCCTTCCCTTTTACGGTGACTCGACTCCAGAGAAATTATGCCTCCATCTCAACTCTAGGTTTCTACTTAACTGACTCCTGACAGTTTCTGTGCTGTAGACCATGGAGATAATTTGATGAGTTTTTTCCGTGTCTGTTGACATGCACCTTTAACAAATCTGGTAGAGGAAACTTTCTCCAACAGTAAACTACAGATTCTCTTGCTTTTGAATGTTTTACAAGCTAAACCCTTCTCCTTAGGTTATCGTTCCTTAAAATCCTTTCAGGAGCAAAAACTAAAACTTTGTTAAACCCTATATTCTTCTAAACTGAAAACAAAGCTTATATGTTTATTTGTTGTAAACCCAATGGAATATACATCTTCTCATTAACACCACAGAGGTCACCTTTCTGACAAATGCTGAATTTAGTAACTACTCAAACTTTTAACAAGCAGAAGCAATTAGGAAATATAATCTAGCAATTAAGATTGAAGAATTGCTTTTTGACCACTTTGTAATATAGGAGGTATGGTTAGTAAGTTTGCCGATGACACCAAAATTGATCGTGCATTGGACAGCAAAGATTAGATTAGATTTAGATTATATTAGATTAGATTAGATTAGATTAGATTAGATTAGATTAGATTAGATAATCTAATCTAATCTAATCTAATCTAATCTAATCTAATCTAATATAATAGATTAGATTAGATTAGATAATCTAATCTAAATCTAATTACCTCAATGGGATCTTGATCAGATGGGCTGATGGACTGAGGAGTAGCAGATGAGTCTAATTTAGATAACTGCGAGGTGCTGTATTTTGGAAAGGCAAATCAGGGTGGGACTTATAAATTGAATGGGAATGTTCTGGGGAATTTTGCTGAACAAAGGGACTTTGGAGTGCAGGATCATAGTTCTTGAGAAGTAGAGTTGTAGGTAGACAAGGTAGTGAAGAAGACATTTGGTATGGCTTCCTTTCTTGGTCAGTGCTTTAAGTATAGGAGTTGAAAAGTCTGGCACTGGAAAAGTACAGCAGGTCAGGCATCATCCAAGGAGCAGGAGAGTTAACATTTAGAGCATAACCCCTACAGGAATGTTGGGGGTGTGGGAAGGGGGCTGAGTGATAAACAGGAGGGGATGTGGGGCTGGGGGGAAGATAGCTTGGAAGGCAATAGGTAGATGCAGGTGGGGGGGTGAAGATGATAGGTCAGAGCGGAGGGTAGAGTGGATAGGTAGAAAGGAAGATAGACAGGTAGGACAGTTCAAGAGGGCGGTGCCGAGTTGGGGGATTGGATCTGAGATGGTGAAGGGGAGATGAGATGAGGAAACTGGTAAAATCGACGTTGGTGCCATGTGGTTGGATGGTCCCAGGGCAGAAGTTCTTCCTCAAGGCACCAGGTGGCTTGGGTTTGGCGGTGGAGGAGGCCCAGGACTTGCATGTCCTTGGAGAGTGGGAGGGGGAGTTGAAGTGGTTGGCCACAGGTGGTGGGGTTATTTGGTGTGTGTATGTCGCAGAGATGTTTCCTGAAATGTTCCGTGAGTTGGCGTCCTGTCTCCTCAATGTAGAGAGACCACATCGAGAACAACAGACATAAGAGATGACGTGTGTGGAAGTACAGGTAAATCACTGTTGGATGTGGAAGGATCCTTTGGGGTCTTAGATGGAGGTGAGGGGGGATGTTTGGGCGCAGGTTTTACACCTCTTGCTGTAGCAAGGGAAGGTGCTGGGTGTGGAGGGTGGGTTGGTGGGAGGCATGGACCTAACCAGGGAGTCGCGGAGGGAATGGTCTCCGTGGAGCGCAAATAGGGTGGGGCAGGAAATATGTCTGTTGGTGGGGTCTGATTGTAGGTGGCAGAAATGGTGGAAGATGATGCATTGTATCCAGAGATTGGTGGGGTCGAAGGTGAGGACCAGGGGTGTTCTATCCTTGTTGCAATTGGAGGGGTGGGGTTCAAGGGCGGAGATGCAGGAATTGGGGGAGATGTACTGGAGGGTGTTGTTGACCTCATGGGAGGGGAAATTATGGTCCTTGAAGTAGGAGGCCATCTAGGATATTCTGGAATGGAATTGCTTCTCCTGGGAGCAGACACGTCAGAGGCAGAGAAATTGAGAGTAAGGGATAGTGTTTTTACAAGAGAGGTGGCCGGAAGGAGGTGTGGTCCAGGTAGCTGTGGGAGTCGGTGAGTTTGAAGTACAGTAGCGCCTCGACTTACGAACTTAATCCGTTCCGGGACCCGGTTTGCGAACCAAAAAGTTCGCGAACTGGATCCATTTTTCCCATTGTTAGGAATGCTTGGACGTAGCAACGAACGCTGTTCACAGCGCACGCGCCAAAGATGAACTGAATGAGATCACGTGGGCTTTTGCGTTCAACAAACGCGTAGCAAAGCAGAACAATGAAACCACGTGGTCACACATGGGCTTTTTGCGTTCGTACCTTCGTTCGTACCTTGAATTTTGTATGTACATTGAAGCAAAATTTTACGTACAATCCTGTTCGTAAACTGATTTGGTCTTGAACGGGGTCGTTCGTATGTCGAGGTGCTACTGTACTTATCCGTGTTGAGTCGGTCGTCGGAATTGGAGACGGAGAGGTCAGGAAGGGAGGGGAGGTGTCTGAGATAGTACAGGTGAACCTAAGGTCAGGATGGAAGGTATTAGTAAGTTGATGAACTGTTCAACCTCCTCAGTTGAAACCATCATCAATGTAGTGGAGGAAAAGGTGGGGAATGGTGCCAGTGTAACTATGGAAGATGGACTGTTCCATGTGTCTGACGAAGAAGCAAGCGTAGCTGGGAACCATGAGGGTGCCCATGGCTACTCCTTTGGTCTGGAGGAAGTGGGAGGATGTGAAGGAGAAGCTGTTGAAGGTGAGGATCAGTTCAGCCAATCGAATGAGTGTGTCAGTGGAGGGGTACCGGATGAGTCAGCAGGAGAGGGAGAAACGGAGGGCATGGAGGCCTTTGCCATGGTGGATGGACATGCAGAGGGACTGGATGTTCATGGTGAAGATGAGGCATTGAGGGCCGGGGAAACGAAAGTCATGGACCGGGGAGACAGGACGATGTCAAGGTATGCAGAGATAATTTGATGGGGCAAGAGAAGGCTGAGATGATGGATCACCCGGGGCAGTCAGGTTTGTGAATTTTGGGTAAGAGGTAGAACTGGGTGGTGCAGGGTTCTGGGACTGAGATTTGATACTGTGGATGGGAGATCTTCTGAGGTGATGAGGCTATGGATGGTCTGGGAAATGATAGCTTGGTGATGGGAGGTGAGGTTGTGGTCTTGGATGCAGTAGAAGGAGGTTAGTGCCTGGCTTCAGCGGTGTAGAGGTCAGTGTGCCAAACTACCACTGTGCCCACCCTCCCCACCTTGTCCGCTGGTCTAATGGTGAGATTGGGGTTTGAGCGAGGATGTGGGGTTGGAGTGGGTGAGAGGGATGGACAGGTGGAGGTGGTCAATGTCACAGCTACAGATGGAAATGAAGAGGTCAAGGGCTGGTAACAGACAGGCACGGGGTGTCCAAGGAGAAGGGGTCCTGAGGTAGTGGGTGAGAGTCACGATCGAAGAAAGATTTGATGTCACAATGCTTGTGGAATTCACTGAGCCGGGAGCGTAGTGGGATGAAGTTGAAATCTATACTGAGGACTGATTGTTCATCAGTCTAAGGAGATGGTAAAGACACAGGAGGGCTGGGGGCTAGGACCTGGTATGGGGCCAGAGTTGGGAGTTGGGGGTGGAAATTGCCTCTGGAGTGGGTGTGGTCGGAGTATTGTGGGTGACATCACCAAAGGAAGTGACGCACACCGTAGGGGTCGGGGTGGAAGCGGTGCATTCTGTGGCATCTGCAGGAGCAGGAGTGAAGTTCCTTGTGATGTTTGCGGTGTCTTCAACGGTGTGTTTGTCGGCAGTGTTCTGGTGAGGCCGGTGAGGTCAGAAGTGGTTGAGGCGGCAGTAACCATGGGAACGGAAGTGATGCGACAGGCAGCCTTCCCGGTGGTTCTAGAGGTGATCGCGGGGGCGGTATAGACAGCAGTGGCTGCGGTCTATGGGATGGTGGGGGCAGAAGTGATGTCGTTATTTGCTGCGGTGGAGGTAGCTGTAGGGGCTGCATGGCTAATGGTGTCCGAGCAGATGCCAGAAGAAGGTTCCGGAATGATCGTGGAATCCCGAATTTGGAAGTAAGTGAGAGTTTGGTGTACTTGCGTTTCTTGATGTCCGATAATCTGGAGAAAACACATTTGTTGAGTGTGTGGAACTTTCTAAGGATGAAGAACAGCAGGGGTCCTTTGCAGGTCTGGGAGAGTGTGGCCCTGAGCTGGGGCAGGGCTGACTGCAGGGAGAGTAGGTGACGGCGCATGGCTGTGAGCATGGAGCAGAGGAACCGGATGGAGAACCATTTCTGGAGGCTGTAGTTAGCAGTTGCTGTGGTCAAGTCCAAATTGTTATGGTCTGAATTAAGTATAGGAGTTGGGCATTCATGTTGTGGCTGTACAGGACAGTGGTTAGGCTACTTTTGGAATACTGCATTCAGTTCTGGTCTCCCTGCTATAAGAATGCTGTGAAACTTGAAAGGGTTCAAAAAAGACTTACAAGGATGTTGCTAGGATTGGAGGGTTTGAGCTATAGGGAGAGACTGAGTAGACCATGGCTATTTTCTCTGGAGAATCAGAAGCTGAGGGGTGATCTTATATATTTATAAAAGTGTGTGAATGTGAATGTTTTGCAGAAGATGTCAGACCTCTGCAAAAGAAGGAGCTGGCCTTCCTTTGTGGTAAAACCACCTCAACCTGTTTATTTGCATTCATCAGTTGTTGTAAGCTGCAGCTTTTACCAATAAGCCTTTGTAATTGAAATGACTCCACAGAGGCCAGCATCCCGTCACCAAGTTGTCCTTTATTTGCATGTGGAGGGTCCTTGACACTGATCCAGCTCCATCAGAGCCAGGTCTGAGTGAACAGGATGTCTGACACTCCTGTTTCTATCTGTCAGCCAGGGCTCCCTGAATGGGTCTGTTGATCTGATCCAGTCAGGGAATTCATATTCTGAGGTCCATCTGACTGACCTCATTATAATCACTACGTCTCTCCCCCTCTGAATCTGAGAACATAGGCCAATTCTTTGCTTATTCGTAGCTCCTCCTGGGGTGTTTTATCAGCAGGTCAGGTTCTTCCAAATCTGCCTCTGATACGGCCAGAGCATCTTGGAAGAAATTTATTCCCTTCTTTTGCTCGTACCTACCCATACTTTACACATCACTGGACCTGACCTCATCGAGCATGCCTCATTCCCATGGTTCCTACACTAAACTTCATCCCCTGAAATAAACTGTCTCTCTCGCTTGACAGAGACCTGTGTCTGGCATTGGCAGTCCTGATGCCATTTCATCTAGAGCATCCATCCTAGGACAAGCCAAACAGAGATACGCACAAGAATTCCTAGAAGCATGGCATTCCAACCGGAATTCTAGCAACAACTTGGACCCCACTTACCAGCCTCTGAGAAAAAGAACAGGAAATGACATCACCACCAGAACTGACGTCACAACAGGAAATGATATCAACGGCCCAAGGAAACCTAAACATATAAATAGAAAGTGGGTCACTAACACTAATGCTTCACTGGAGACTCTCTGATGATGTTACCTAGTATGGTGATGAAATGTCTGAAAATGAACTTTCCAGCTCAGTGAGCAAACTTGCATGCAGATCCTGAATGACCATGGTGGAGTTCAGCCAATATACAGCAGCAACCTTTTCTCAGGACAATCACATTTGCTCCCCAAAATAATATGCTACCCTCTACTGTGATCTGGTCTCTCTGGGTCCAAAAAGGTTTCAGGCTGGATGTGACGGCCCTTTGGTTTCCCCCATAACCACCAGCTGTTTCAGTTTGGCCAGGTCTGCATCTGCCTGCATTCAGAGTCTGATATTGTTAGCTGTGACTGGAAGTGTGCCTGGAAGTATGTCTGGAAGATTTAAAACCATTACGGGCTCTTCCAGTGGTGATACCACCAAGGAGGGTAGGGGAGGTGTATCTGCCAGTGGGAAGCAGTTCAATGAACCTGCACCGTTACTTGGCCTCCTGGATAGTGCTCCAACTTGTAATTATACACACTTAGTATCACTGTTGAATTTGGCCTGAAACTATAGGCTGCACTGTCTTGTTTTCTTTAAATTGACCTAGTAGGGGCTTGCGGTCCATTATTATTATAAATTTATGTCTGTAAAGGTATTGGTAGAACTTTCTGACTCCAATTATGATCGCCAAACCATCCTTCTTTATCTGGACGCATTTACGCTCTGCATTAGCCAAAGTCCTGAATGCATACAGTATTGGGTGTTCTCTTCCAATGTGCCAACTATGAGCTAATACTACTCCAATGCCAGTGGGGGAGACATCACATGTCAATACCAGACCTCACTTGAGATCATAGTATGCCAACACCTTAGAGGATGACAGCTATTTCTTTATTTCCCTTGGCTACATGACCATTTCCAAGATTGACCCTTTTAAAGAATTGATGCGAAGGTGTCAGGATGAAGGTCAGATTATGTATGAACTTCCTGTAATAATTCACCAGCCCAAGGAAAGACCTAAGCTCCGGTGCAGACCTGGGAGCTGGGGCACCTTTGCTCACTCTCAGTTTATTTCCAATGGATGTAACCCCATCTTGTTGACTCTTTAGCCCAAGTAGGTTATTTGGGGTGCTTGGAAGACACATTTTTCCCTTCTTAGGTGTACCGGAATGGGACTATTTGGCGCCACCCTTTTGGTATCGATCATTTGGCCCTGCCGTTTTGGATCTAAACTGTTTTGGCGCTGAGCTTTTTGGCGCCAATACATATAGATAACCATCGTGTGAAAATTTTGATTTGTCTCTCTTGCTTATGTCTGGTATGGGCTCTACAAGAAAATAGAAAGAAAATTGTATTACAGCTTTCCAATGTGAAGACAGAAGGGCTTAAATATCATCAAGGTAGTAGATGACTATTAACAATTGTTAAATGAGAAAATGATTACAAAACGAGATTTGAATCTACAGCGGGTCATTACAGCTTTGACTATCAACTCTTGCTAGTTGAGAAAATTACATCGGGTTGTTAGTCATCCTCTCTTCTTTAACCAAACAAGAATTTTTTTTATTCTGAATTGGCGCTAAAACAGCTCAGCGCCAAAGTAATGAGCCAAAACAGTTTAGAGCCAAAACGGCGGGGCCAAATGATCGGTGCCAAAAGAGAGGCGCCAAAACATACCCGACCCTAGGTGTACACCCGTCAGGGAGAAACACCTAAGGACTATGCCCAAGTTCTCTAAGTGCTCCTTTATGGTCTTCCCTATGATTAGCATAAAATCTTGATAAATGACGACCTGGGGGAGATCTTATGAAAGGTTCTCCGTCATCCACTGAAAATTTGCACAGGCTGACAATACACCAAATGGCAGTCTTCTATATTGTTATAAACCCTTATAGGTAGTAATTGTAGCATACTTCTGGGAATCCTCATCTAACCACAATTGCAGGTACACACGGTTCATGTCCAGCTTCGTGAGGGACAGCGCCCCTGCCAGGTCTGTGCATATATCCTCCATATGAGGGATTGGGTATTTATCCAGCTGTGAAAAGTGTTTAAAATCCCCACAAAGGCAAACCGACCTGTTGGGCTTCACAATTGGTATGACCGGTACTGCCCATTCTGCAAACTGGACTGGTTTGATGATTTCTTCGCTTTCCAGCCTCCTAATTTCTATCTTTACTTTTACACCTGAGGCAAATGGCATTGGGGAGGGCTTGCAGAATTGTACAATTGTTTCTGGGTCAACATTCAAGGTGGCTTTAGCTCCTTTAATAGTCCTTAGATCTTTCTGAAAAACGTCCGAGTACTAAATTAGGACTTCACTCAGGCAGTCATTTTCTAATCAAAAAATGTTGAACCAGGAGAGTTTTTTGAAGGGACTTAGAGTTTTAAACAGCAGAGACACATGTGAATAGTTCATAATCGGTTCTCTGTAGCTGGATTTGCAATGCATTCTGCCCATGAGGAGCAACACCCAGATTTGCATGACCATGCCACATAGTGAACCCAGTTCTATAAATTATGCTAGTTACAATGGGAGTGTTTGACTCCCATTTACCTTGTGGATTTATCTTCTCTGCAGTACCAGGAATATATTTGGTTAAATGCATCGTGCACTTGTCACTGAGTTTGCTATTTCCCCATGTGTTTGTAATTAAAGCAATGATTCCCACTTTCAATTGAAATTGAGTACTAATTTTGCATGCAATTTTGCATCATTAAATAATGATACTCTTGCACCCTCCAGTGGCTCATCTTGTAATAACTGCAATTTTTTTTAATCCAAGGAGGAGTGAAGATTTTAAAACATATTTTAAAAGAACATGGAGCATTCCTGTCCGTACACACTCTGCAGTATATTATTGTTGGCATTAAATGTACTCTTAATTCCTTTTTAAAATACTCTTCTGCTTTGAATATCCTTTAGGACCTATAGTGCAGCCACATATTTTCTGCAGAAACTGAGAATGTTGACAAAATTGTTCTTCAGTTCAGAACACCGAATGTTTATCTATATAATTGAACAAATGAAGTAAATCCACAAAATAGTTTGAAATTAATTGTACTTTCTCTTAAACTAAGTTCATTTTTTTAAATACACAGAGCCATAAAAATACAGCACAAAATAACACAAATTTAGCTCATTATGTCTGTGCTGATGTTCAAAGCTATAATGGAACAATCTGCTCTAATCATGTTTCTCATTTATATTACATTTCCAATTCTTTTATGTAAATATTCTTCGTTTCCACAGTCACACTCTGGTAAAATCTATTCTATTTGTCTCTCAAAACTCTCTCATCATCCCCTTCCTTCCTTTATAAATAGTTGGAGAGGGTTGTAAATATTCTGAGAGCCATAGTCATAGAGATGTACAGCATGGAAACAGAGCCTTCGATCCAACCCGTCAATGCCGACCAGATATCCCAACACAATCTAATCCCATCTGTCAGCACCCGGCCCATATCCCTGCAAGCCCTTCCTATTCATATACCCATCCAAATGCCTTTTAAATGTTGCAATTGTACCAGCCTCCACTACTTCCTCTGGCAGCACATTCCATACACGTACCACCCTCTCCCCTCAAACCCCAAATCTATGCCCTCTAGTTCTGGACTCCCCCTCCCCAGGGAAAAGACTTTGTCCATTTATCCTATCCATGCCCCTCATAATTTTGTAAACCTCTAAGGCCACCCCTCAGCCCCCGACACTCTATTCTTTAATCTGACCCAATGTACTAAAAGTTGTTCACTTAAACATAGATGTGGTGACAGTGATATTTTAACCACTTTATTAGAATACACTTAACTTGTAAATGCAATGAATACACTTAATACTTAGCAAACATGTGCCACCATTTAATGCAAACCTCTGTATTCTTTCTCTTTCACAAAAATAGTTTGGCATTGTGGCATATTTCAACGTAACTTGGAAGTTTTTGACCAGCATTTGTGAGCGGTACTTTGTCATCAAAGGGCTTATACCCGCAACGTCGATTCTCCTGCTCCTTGGATGCTGCCTGACCTGCTGCGCTTTTCCAGCAACACATTTTTCAGCTTTGTCATCAACAGGGTGATGACTGAAATGTTGACCAAGCCCTGCCCTTCATTCAGAAGTTAGTTCTTGCCCTACTGAACACATTAGAATTATTATTTACTGTTGGGTTGCTTGTCTTCATGTGGCCTGGGCTAGTTTATTCATTGAGCTGACATTCAAACAGCTCCCCTTTCCACACCATGATTATTTCCATGGTGTTGAAATCTGAGATTTTCACTTGGAACAAACCATTTTAACTGATAATCAATGATCGAGAAGATAAAGACAATTGTGCACACTGCCTCTTATGTTACTATTTTACCGGCAACAGAAAAAAGATTATTTATGCATGTGATTTTTAATGTGAATGTGAGTACGGTTCATAGGTCATATAATGGTAATTGTCAATCGTTTGTTCTACTCTTCCACTCGTACCAAGATGGGTTTAGGTTGGTCTGTTTGCTTAAGTTGTCAGAAATGTCTCTCCACTTCTTTCATCATCATCATAATGTAAGTGAGCATTCCCCAAATTCAGGATCTTACCTGAAGAACTGGAGGGGGAATTGAGAGTTATGTTAAGGCCAAGGTCACAGTACAAGATGAATTGCCGAATTTTCTTGGCTTGTTTCAGGTAGTATATTCAAACAAATGATCACAACAAAGGCAACCATACTTAATCTTTCAATAACAACTATTTACTTAGTTCAAGGTGCAATATAAACATAAATCCTTGGAAGACACTCACTGGACGGAACCAGGTAAAATTTAGCACTGAGCTAATGAAGCATTCATTAGGCTGGAAGATCAAAGGTGATCGGAGAATTAGGCTTTAATGAGCATCTTAAAGAAGGTAGGGTGAGCTAATGAGGAAATTTCAGAGTTTAGGACCTAGTTTGCAGAAGGTATGGCTACTAATTCCGAGGTGTGGGGGAGTGGGATAACCCAAGAGCCAGTGTTGGAGAACGCAGAGGAAGCTGTGGAAGCTTGAGGAAGCTGTGGAAATCGGAAGGGAATCAGTATGGAAATGAAGATGAAAGTCTTAAAATCAGAATGATATTGAGCCAATGTCAGTCAGTGAGCATGAGGATGATGGATGGACAGGATTTAGTGTAAACTATCATACATGCAGTAGAGCTTTGATAAGTTACAGGTAACAGAGGGTGGAAAATTAGAGTCCATCCAGGTGAGTATTGGAATTGTCAAGTTTGGACTGGAGGTGGTAAAAGGATGGGTGAGGACTTCAGTCACATATGGGCTGAGCTCTGGGTAGATTTGAGGGATATTTCAAAGGTAGTCTTTATCATGGAGGGATTGTGGAAGTTCAGCACAGAGTTCAGTTGAATGCCAAGGTCATGAGCGGAAGAGAATGGCCAGTGTGGCACAGTGAATGGTACTGATTGCTGGAATGGAACAGTTTGTGATAGAGCTGACAAACAATGACTTACTTTTGCCTATTGTTTAGTCAGAGGGAATTTCAGCTCATCCAGGACTGAATGCTGGACAAGGAGTTTGATGACACAAGGAAGGGAGGGACAAAGTTTTCCCTTCCCCAGAATGGGCACAGCAATAGTGAGAAAGCTGGGAAAAATGGCAAACATGGAAAAACTGAAATCTCCACATCATGAAAAGAAATCCTGACCTTCCCTTTGAATGGTGACTTCAGAATCTCACTATTGATCAGTAAGTACTTATTTCCATATATTCACATCTCATTACTAGCCCAACTGTCCTCATTCAAATGCCACATCCAAATCTCCACTTTTTCCCTGAGAACATAGACATCGTAAATCCTGGACCAGTAAATCCGAGCTGGTTACCTATTTGTCCCAGTGATCCTCCCAACTGTGTCTTCAGCACAATATCCCTTCATGTCCCATCAACAGCATCCACACAAGGCAAAATGGTAAACGACCAAACTCCCCACCAGCCATGCCTACTCACTTCCCACTTTAGCCCTCAGCACTTGACTTTGAAGCTTAGTGTCACCTACAACTTGCATACTTCATAGAATCACTTGCACATAGAATCATAGAATCCCTACAGTGTGGAAGCAGGTCAATTATCCCATCGAATGCATACCGACTCTCCGAAGAGCATCACACCCAGACCCAACACCATTATTCTTTTCCTGTAACCCTACATTTCCCATGTCGAGAGTGTGGTGCTGGAAAAGCACAGCAGGTCAGGCAGCATCCGAGGAGCAGGAGAATCAACATTTCGGGCATAAGCCCTTCATCGGGAATAATTTCTGATGAAGGGCTTATGCCCAAAACGTTGATTCTCCTGTTCCTCGGATGCTGCCTGACCTGCTGTGCTTTTCCAGCACCACACTCTCGACTCTGATCTCTAGCATCTGCAGTCCTCCCTTTCTACTGCATTTCCCATGGCCAATCCACCTATCCTGCACATCCCTGGACACTATGGGCAATTTAGCACGGCCAATCCACCTAACCTGCACATCTTTGGACTGGGATAGACATGCATCTCATGTATCTTACAGGTTGCATCTTATATCTCTGAGTTTGCTTTCTTAGCACGCACTCTCTCTGTGCCTACTTGGATGCTACCAGTCTCTGTGGCTCACATTGCTTTTTGACGCAGAGAGAGATGCATACAGTTTAGCACAGTGGGCAGCACTGAATCGTCAAGGAAATGGGCATGTCATTGTTTGGCACAATGTTACATTGAAGTCATACCTGCACAACGTGCCAACATCTTACATGGCAAAGGTATTGCACATGCTTCAACCAAATGGATATGGTTAAAACTCCAAGAGAGTACTCCTTAGTGGGGAAAAAGGATATGCAGTAGCAGAGTTACAGTCAGTCAAGGGTGCTGCCATGATTGGTCCAGTGCTTTGTCCAATTCCAGTCCAAAGGATTGGCTCCAGTCAATGAGGTGCTTGCTCCTACCAGAATGTGGGGTTCCATGACTCTGCAGTAAACAGATTAGCCTCACGGTCAGACCTGCAGGTAAAGAGCAACTAGCCTGGAGTTCATGGGTAACTTAATCAGGATGCCATGGAGACATCAGTCCCAGTGGGTTAATGGTTCTTGCAATGAGACATTGAGTATGACTGGAGCCAATCCTTTGGACTGGAATTGGACAAAGCACTGGACTAACCGTGGCAGCACCCTTGACTGACTGTAACTCTGCTACTGCATATCCTTTTTCCCCACAAAGGAATACTCCCTTGGAGTTTGAACCATATCCATTTGGTTGAAGCATGTACAGTACCTTTGCTGTGTAAGATATTGCCACGTTTTGCAGATGTGACTTCAATGTGACATTGTGCCCAACAACGACATGCCCATTTCCTTGACGATTCAGTGCTGCCCACTGTGCCAAACTGCGTGCATCTCTCTCTGCGTCAAAAAGCAATGTGAGCCACAGAGGCTGGTAGCATCCACGTAGGCACAGAGAGAGTGCATGCTAAGAAAGCAAACTCAGAGCCATAAAATGCAACCTGTTAAATACATGAGATGCATGTCTATCCCAGTCCAAAGATGTGCAGGTTAGGTGGATTGGCTGTGCTAAATTGCCCATAGTGTCCAGGGATGTGCAGGATAGGCGGATTGGCCATGGGAAATGCAGTAGAAAGGGACGACTGCAGTCAAAGTGGGTGGAAAAGCTGATGCAGGAGGAGCAGAGGTGTCCCCAGTAAGTGAGTAGGAAATGCCTAGTGCAGGAAGGGTTAGTAGTTTCATGAGGATGAGATGGGTGAGAGTCATTGAGCAAATGTGATGCAGTGACAGTTTTCACCCATGACCATTTGTTAGAGTTGACAGTGGCCTTTTTAAAAAATACTTGTTCATGGGATGTGGGTGTTGCTGGCTAGATCAGTATTTATTGCCCATCCCTAAATACCCTGAAAGAGTCAACCACATTGCTGTGGTTCTGGAGTCACATGTAGGCCAGACCAGGTAAGGACAGCAATTTCCTTCCCTAAAGGACATTTGTGGACCAGATGGGTAAGTGGTGAGAAACAAAAACAGAAATTGCTGGAAATGCTCAGCAGGTCAGGCAGCATCTATAGAGAAAAATTAGAGTTAACGTTTCGGGTCTTGTGACCCTTCCTCAGAACTCAAGGTTCATGGAGTAAGTGGTGAGTGTTTGGGAGCAGAGAGAAGATGCTATAAGGAGAGGTTGAATAGATTGGGGCTGCTTTCCCTGGAGTGTCAGAAGCTGAGGAGGTGACCTTATAGAGGTTTATAAAATCATGAGGGGCATGGATAGGATAAATAGACAAAGTCTTTTCCCTGGGGTGGGGGAGTCCAGAACTAGAGGGCATAGGTTTAGGGTGAGAGGGGAAAAATATAAAAGAGACCTAAGGGGCAATTTTTTCATGCAGAGGGTGGTACATGTATGGAATGTGCTGCCAGAGGAAGTGGTGGAGGCTGGTACAATTGCAACATTTAAAAGGCATCTGGATGGGTATATGAATAGGGAAGGTTTAGAGGGATATGGGCTGGATGCTGGCAGGTGGGACTAGATTGGGTTGGGATATTTGTTTGGCATGGATGAGTTGGACCAAACGGTCTGTTTCCATGCTGTACATCTCTATGACTCTATGACTCAATGCAGAAGGTCACTGACCTTCTTCCTGAACTGCTGTGCAAACCCTTTTTATGCACAACAGAGCATAAACCCAGGGTGCTATCGAGGACCAGACTGGCTGAGCCATAATGTGTGGTCTCCTTTGGCAGTGAACAGGGAAAAAAAATCACTGGCTTCCTGTTCACTCCACTGACCACTGGTACCTCCAGGTCCATGTTGATAAAGCACCTGTCCATTCTGGGCCACATCTGCAGTAATAATTGTTGAGTGATGTGGTGTAAGGACCAGCTCCTTGGGGGGCTTACAATGTCTGAGGAGGTGTGCAGCTGAGCATTAAATTGGGAGCCGTCAGCATGATGCCAGGTGATCCTGGCAACGGAGGACACTGACACCTCTTCTGCTGTGTGACTTCAATGGAAAAGGCTCTGAAGAGCCCAGATGTTGAGGGGAAGAGTGGGAAGAGTGCACCTGAAAAGCTGCTCCCAGCTGTGGTGCCCCAAATCTCGCTGAATACTTTTAACTCTGAATGGGGAACATTTAACTCATGGGGGCTGCATTGCTTGTTGCACAAGTGTAAATGTGTTCCTTGGCTAATCCTGCAGTTCCACTTCCTCTAAATATCTGAACAATAAGCATGAAACTCTATCATGACTTCACTCCACATGGTTTCTACCACAGATTTAGGTTCATATAAAATGACAGAGCACAATTCTTTTTTAAAGAAGCAACTGACAAAAGGAAGTTGTTCTCCCTCACAGTTTTTGTTTAAGAAGTTAAGTGAGTTTCATTTAATTTTGTACAAGGAAATGTTGAATCTGTTTTCATTTTATGTAGTTTGATATTGTAGTCTCAGGTATGATGGTAAAATAAACTCTTACAGGAATTTATTGAATATTTGCTTGTATGTGAGAGTAATATTGACCTGTAAATATGTAGTCTTCAGTCCCTGATGAGTTGTTTTAATTCATCCAAATGTTATCTGGCAATCAAACCCGATGATGTTGTCACTTCTAGTCAAGGACAAGAAATGCCTAGATTTGTTTTCTTTGAAACTGGAGAGCACATTGAAATATGTGTTCATGACAGGTCTGTCAGGGTTAGATTATACATCGGTATGATTCATGATCTCAAAAACTATATCCTTGTAATGCACTCTCAGTCAACCATCTCAAACAGCATGCATTCACTATTCTTCGGTAATTGAAAGACTCTGTGCAATCCCATGGGTTCTTGTCAAGAAGCTAGACAACCCATTGTAAGTATTAGTGAATATTGATTTCCTCAGTGTTCAAGGTTTCATCATTATTTTGATTTATTTAAACAATAAGAAGAAAGTGTTTATATGACATCTTGAATGCAATAGTCCGAAGATCTTTCATAATAATGTTCTCACTTCATCTTTTATGCTTTTCACAAACAAACTGGCAAAATTCTCACCATTTCTGCTGTGTTGTAAAGACTTTGTTTTTATTTTTCTGTGGTTTTGACTGTGGACTGAAATGAGAAAGGGTTTATTTTTTAAAAAAGCAAGGATTGTGGAAAGGATTACTGCACTTTTTAGAAGCAAGTTATGAGACACTCATTGTAGGCGCTGTTTACACTGCTGTATGTTACAGCAGGGGAAATCTAGTTGCTGACAAACTGGAGCCAGGGACTGTATACAAATGAAGATTCAGTCAGAAACAAGTATCTAATTGGTCCATGGACTGGTGACCAGTTAGAGTCATAGAGTCATAGAGCTCTACAATGTGGAGTCAAGCCCTTTGGCCCAAACTGGCCCATTCTGACGAAAATGTCCATCCATGCTAAACCCATTTCACTGCACTTGGTCCATATCCTTGTAAACCCTTCCTATCCATGTATTTGTCCAAATGCCTTTTAAATGTTGTTAATGTAACCATCTCAACTACTTCTGTTGGCAGCTCATTCCATATGCTTACCACTCTCTGTGTAAAACATTTGCCCCTTAGTTTCCCTTTAATTCTTTCCCCCCAACCCTTAAACTGATGCCCTTTTCTCCTCAATTCCCCAACCTGGGGGAAAAGACTGACTGCATTCACCCTATCCATACCTCTCATGATCTTATATACCTCTATAAGGTCCTCCCTCAGTCTCCTCTGCTCTAAAGAGAAAAGTCCCTGCTTGTCCAACCACTCCCTATAATTTCAACCATTGAATCCAGGCAACATCCTTGTAAATTTCTTCTGTACTCTTTCCAGTTTAGTAACACCCTTTCTATATCAAGGTGACCAAAACTGAGCACTGTACTCTGAGTGCAGCCTTACCAACATCCTATACATCTGCAACGTAACTTCCCAACTTCTGCACTCAATGCCCTGACTGATGAAGGCCAATGCGCCAAAAGCCTTCTTCACTGCCCTGTCTACCTGTGACTCCACTTTCGGAGAACTGTGAACCTGAACTCAAAGGTCCCTCTGTTCCACTATACTCCTTAAGGCCCTACCATTCACCATGAAACTCCTATCTTGATTTGACTTTTCAAAATGCAAGACTCCACACATATCTAAATTTGATAAGTGGGTGCCATTTGCCATTTCTCGGCCCACCTCCCCAGATGATCAAGGTGTTGTTGCAATTTCAGTTAACCTTCCTCACTGCCCACAATACCACCTATTTTAGTGTCATCAGCAAACTTACTAATCATGCCTTGTATATTCTCATCCAAATCATTGACATAGATAACAAACAGTTAATAACATAGTATAACATAGATAACAGCAGATAACAACAGCACCCACTCCTGAGGTACATCACTAGGCGGCACGGTGGCACAGTGGTTAGCACTGCTGCCTCACAGCACCAGAGACCCGGGTTCAATTCCCGCCTCAGGCGACTGACTGTGTGGAGTTTGTACGTTCTCCCCGTGTCTGCATGGGTTTCCTCCGGGTGCTCTGGTTTCCTCCCACAGTCCAAAGATGTGCAGGTCAGGTGAATTGGCCATGCTAAATTGCCCGTAGTGTTAGGTAAGGGGTAAATGTAGGGGTATGGGTGGGTTGCGCTTCGGCGGGGCGGTGTGGACTTGTTGGGCCGAAGGGCCTGTTTCCACACTGTAAGTAATCTAATCTAAACTAGTCACAGGCCTCCAGTCTGACAAACATCCTTCTATCATTACCATCTGCTTCCTACAATCAGGCTAATATTGATGACAAAGGCTTTCTGCCTGCCAACAAGCATGTGATTGGCTCCAAGATAACTTGTGGGTTTAATACTTGGGTCAGAAGCCATGGAACCTCTGAAATGGAAGATGCTATCCCTACCGTTCTGCAGTAAGATATACCCTGAGCTTGAAGAAAGCCACTTTTCTCTTTCCCTAAAGGCTAAGGCTTTTCAACAATAGGTCAGACACTTTATAATTGTGAACCAGTCATGCTGCCCCCTGCAAACAAATGAAAGTACCTGGAGATAGCAGATTAAAGAGCAACCCAACCTGACAAGTCAAAAGGACCATGTCAGTGAACCCTGTGCGTGGTGTTTATTGAACTGCCCTCCCAGTCTTTTCCTACGCCTGTCACATCCGTGCTGTTTTGTGTGTGTAGGGGAGGTATTTTATTCATTCATGGGATGTGGACATCGCTGGCTGGGCCAGCATTTTTTGCCTATCCCTAGTTGTGCATGAGAAAGTGTTGGTGAGCTGTATTCATGAACTGCTGCAGTCCATGTGCTGTAAGTTGATCCACAGTCCTCTTAGGCAGATAGGGAACTATAAGAGGTCTAGAGTTTTGACTAGGAGGTTTCATAACTGTTTACCTGTAGTCATTCTTGTTAAGTTCAGGAACCTGATCTGTTCCTTCAGTCGATCAGGGTCTAAAATACAGGCGAGTTGGAGAATTGTGTTTTTTGATAAAATCTTTAAGTTTTGTGGCAACCCCAGGTTAGTAGTGTTCAATTTGCAGCACGTGGCAGCACAGCTAAGAGGGAACATTTCCTCTATGTAGTAGCATCTCCAGCTAGGTGCCCCTGGCAATGCCCTAATTCCTTGTAAGGATGAGGTATCTGGACTAGGGTCAAGGTTCCTTGCCCCATGTTCACCTTGCCTTCGAGGATGAGTGGCTGGGGCCATGGAGTGTGGGTGTGAGTGCCTCTCCAACAAACCCTGAGGGAACTGGGACCTGGCTGGCGTGGCACTGCCACCCTGTCCATGGAGACAGTCAGACAGTCACCAGCTTGGGGCAGATGGGTGCCCAAGCCTCAGCTGCACTCCTACAGCATCTGGATAGTGAGGGCCATTGCCTCCCACGTTGTCTTCTGCTTCTCCTGTTCCACACGGTGCGTGTGGATGGAGTCCCTGATTGCTCACCCCACAGGGCCCTCTCCTGCCTGGGGCTGAGCAGGTACCTGGTGCTCGGGAGCTCTCCAAGTGCCAGGGGATTGGGGCAATTCTCCCTCAGCCAGCTGTAGAGCGGTCCCAGTGAGACGCTCACCAGCTTATGCTCCCACACTCTCTTGAAACCTGACATACCCAACAAGGTGTCAGTCTCTGGGCTGGTGGGAGTGCTTAGGAGGCAGCCTTAGCAATGCTACCTCTGAGGCCTCAGTGCTCTCGTCCTGTGACTTCAACTGGAGCTGGGCATTTCTCCACAGAGGTCAAGAGCAAATTCAAAATCAAAAACAGAAATTGCTGGAAAAACTCAGCATCTGTAGAGAAAAGTCAGAGTTAATGGGTCCAGTGTCCCTCCTTCAGAACTGCAGCTTTCAAGAACAGGCTTGCTGAACCTGAGACAAAAAAGAGGGAAAGCATCACAGCCAGTGGTTTGAAAAGGTATGTAAGGAGTGACATTGAACGTGGGATGACTGTGAATATTGCAGTTGAGTGAGTAGAAGGAATTGTTTGGCGGGACACATGTGGTTTTGCATCCTTGCAGGAGCAGTCCCAGTCTCCTCCTACAAGGACTAAGAGTTCTCTTCTTACAGGAGGTGATGACATAAACGTCAGACACCCCTCCACCCTTATGGGCTGTCTTTTCCCCATTATCTAATAAACAAAAGGGTGGAAAAAGTCAGATTACAGAGACGTGGCTGTTAGCGCTGGTGGGAAAGGTGGTGAGGTTGTATTGAAGGACTGTGGAGATTTGCAGGGTTAGAGATGTAGAGTTTGGGGGGGGGGTGTGATGTGGAAAGTGAGAGAGGGTAAGTCTTTGCATGCAATCGTTGAGAGAATGAGCCTTGGTGGGAGGTGGGTGCAGTAGCAGTGACAGATCTATACTGAGGTAGCAGAGAAAAGTGTTAAATTCACCGTGGAACAGCAGAAAAAGGCATTGTCTCACTTTCCATGATTCTCACTGTTTTCCTGCTCGGGGGAGGGGGAACTGCTCTGGGTGAAAGCCTCAGATCTGGCTGGCAAGTTCTGCTGGTCATCCAGGAAGAAGACAATTCTCAGTTTCACCCCACTACTACACATCCCTGTGGGAGACTCTCAAAGTCACCTCCCCTCCCTCTGCATGTTCAGAATCTATCCTTGGCTGAATGCCAGTGCTCACCCAGAGGTACAATGGGCTTTCGACGATGGTCCAAACATAATGAATGCTGGTGCTTCAGCACATAATTAATCTATAATTCTCTCACCTTTAAATTGTAGCATTGCTCATTTATGAAAAACGCACCAGGGAACTTAGGAAAATTGCAGTTAGGACACTAATTCCCTTAAAACCCAGGAATGGGATTCATCCCATCCAAGAGATTAATGAATTTTTAATGCAAAGCTTTACTTTGCTTCAGTTAATTTGGGTAAGTACCTATCCCTGATTCAGTGTTGGGCTTCTTGACATGCCCAATAGACTGAGCTCATCCTTTCTTAGAAATACTGATGCAAATTATTGAGGTCATCAAGCAGGCCAAGCAGCCAATTTCTTTGAAGAATTATCAAACTAATTTTAAGGTGATTGGAGGAAGGTTTAGGGGAGATGTCAGAGGTAGGTTCTTTACCCAGAGAGTGGTGGGTGCGTGGAATGCACTGCTGGTAATGGTAGTAGAGTCAGATACATTAGGGACATTTAACAGACTCTTGGATAGGCTCATGGATGATAGTAAAATGAAGGGTATTAGATTAGTTTGATCTTAGAGTAGGATGAAAGATCGGCACAACATCGAGGGCCGACGGGCCTGTACTGTGCGGTACTGTTCTATGTTCTAAGAATTATCAGACTTCAAACTTGGAAGAAAAAATCACCGATGCTCCTTCACTTTTTCATCATTTCACTGAGAGAGAAATAAAAGTTAGAACTGGCATGTTGTTTAGTTTCTGCTTTAAACTTATAATTTTTAAGAGTCTTGAGCATTTTAAAAATTGGTTTTGTGCAAATGGAGAAATTTGATTAGCCGGAAAATGAAAGTTAGTTTTGCAGGGCCAGCAGTATTGGATCAATATTAATTATGAAGTTAGTAAAAGCCCTAAAAGACACCTATTGTAACTCATTCAAGAGGATGCAAGTTTTTCAAGGATTTTTGCAATGAGACAAATAGTGTGAAAAATTGCCAGTTTTTGTGGTAGTCACAGATTTCAATCGTCGAGAACTTCAATAGCTTCAGAGAATCTCATTAACAATACATTCTGGATTGTTATATTTATCTGTGGATGTTTAACCATGATTTTAACTACAATCTGGGTCTATTTATTTTACAACAGTGATGAAAATCATGCTCCAATGTTTTAAATCTAAATTTAATTTCACTTCTGTTGGTTTGCTATGTGCATTGTTTACCTGAGATGAAAAGTAAATCCAGTTTGAAGACCCTGCTGATGCCATTTTTGAGTCAAACACAAGTGAGAGTAAACTTTCAATCTCCCTGGTCTGCTCATCTTGTTTCGTTGCATCCCAGCAGAATAGAAGCAGGCCATTCAGTCCATCAAGATTGCACCGACCCTCCAACCAGCATCCCACCAAAACCTACCCCATCCCTAAAACCCTGCATTTCTCATGGTTAACCCACCTGCACATCCCTGGATACTATGGGACAACTTAGCATAACCAATCCACCTAGCTAGCCCACCTTTGGAGTGTGGGAGGAAACTGGAGCACTCAGAGAGGATTCACGCAGACACAGGGAGAACATGTAAACTCCACACAGATAGTCACCTGAGTGTAGAATTGAACCTGGACCCTGGCGCTGTGAGGCAGCAGTGCTAATGACTGAGCCATTGTCCCATTCTCTGCAGGCAAGACAGACAGAGATTTTGAGAGCAGCTAACTTGTATTTGGCACAGATTCTCTTGGAAAGGAGACATGTTACCCTGATTCCCTGCCCTCTATGTCAAACTGCGTTTTGGCAATATAGCCATTTTTACCTTTCATTATTTTAAATAAAAAAAGTGTCTTTCTTTTCCAAGAAATCTGTTTCCATTATATGCAAAATTCGTGTCTGTTTCTGTTTCAATGACCTGCAAAAAGTAACCTAGAATGCTATAGCAACTGTACTCGGTTTCAAAATCCACATCAAACTTTTGTCAATGATTGATTGACTTCAGTGTGCCTTAGGAAGCAAATTATAGACTTTATGAAGAGCTGGTGGTGAATGATAAACCAGCCAATCACATCAGGACATGAAACAAACTGTAAAGTCACCTTCAGTCTTATTCCAGTGAACACATGTTGCACGACTTCTGAACAAATGGTTTCTCAATTTTATTAATGCTAAATTGCTACATAAATATTCAGTTCATTTTCAAAAGTGTGTATTTGTGAATGGTTGACATGTTGTAAATGCTAATCAATAAATAGCCAGAGGATAATGAGAAATCGAGTTAATCTTCAATCAAATTCCACATTATAGCAGAAACAAGTGTCCCTTATTTTTGATCCATCATTGACATAACAGGAACACCAATTTTGTTTGCCGACCAGTCAATAATCTCTTATGCTGTCTCATACAGGATAGACCTCTTATAAATGTGTGGTTGTGATATATTGAGACCCCAAATTCTGATTACAACAAGAGTCATAGAGTTATACAGCACAGAAACAGACCCTTCCTTCCAACTCGTCCATTTGCCGGCATTTGGTTCATATTCCTCTAAACTCTTCCTATATGTATCCATCCAGATGTCTTTTAAATGTTGTAATTGTATCAGCCTCCACCACTTGGGGCGGCACGGTGGCACAGTGGTTAGCACTGCTGCCTCACAGCGCCAGAGACCCGGGTTCAATTACCGCCTCAGGCGACTGACTGTGTGGAGTTTGCACGTTCTCCCCGTGTCTGCGTGGGTTTCCTCCAGGTGCTCCGGTTTCCTCCCACAGTCCAAAGATGTGCAGGTCAGGTGAATTGGCCATGCTAAATTGCCCGTAGTGTTAGGTAAGGGGTAAATGTAGGGGTATGGGTGGGTTGCGCTTCGGCGGGGCGGTATGGACTTGTTGGGCCGAAGGGCCTGTTTCCACACTGTATGTAATCTAATCTAATCTAATCTCACTTCCTCTGGCAGCTCATTACATAAACACAACACTCTCTGTGTGAAAAATGTGCCCTTCAGGTCCCTTTTAAATCTTTCCCCTCTCACCTTAAACCTCTGCCCTCTAGTTTTGGACTCTCCCACCCTGAGAGAAAGATGTTGCCCATTCACCCTATCCATGCCCCTCATGATTTTATAAACCTCCATAAGATCACCACTCAGTCTCTGACACTCCAGGGGAAATAGCCCCAGTCTACTCACCCTCCATACTTGTAAATATACTTGTAAATCTTTTCTGAACCCTTTCAAATTGAACATCTTTCCTATAACAGGGAGACTGGAATTGAACATGATATTCTAAAAGTGGCCTTACCAATGTCCCGTATAGCTGCTGCATGACATCCCAAATTCTACAGTCAATGCATTGTCTTCTTCACCATCCTGTCTATGTGTGACTCCACTTTCAAGGAACTAGGCACCTGCACTCCAAGGTCACTTTGTTCAGCACCACTCCTCAGGACCCTACAATTAAGTGCATAATTCCTGCCCTAATTTGCCTTTCTAAAATGCAACACCTCACATTTATCTAAATAAAACTCTTTGGCCCATTGGCCCATCTGATCAAGGTGCTGTTGAATTCTGAGGTAACCACCTTCACTGTTCACTACACTACTAATTTTGGTGTCAACTGCAGTATTAGTAACCATACCTCCTATATTCACATCCAAATCATTTATATAAATGACAAAAAAACTGTAGCTCCAGCACCAATCCTTGCAGCACACCACTGGTCACAGGCCTCCCCCACCACATTCTGTCTGCTACCTTCGAGCCAATTTTGTACCTAATTGACTAGCTACACCTAAATCTCACGTGATCAAACCTTACTTAGCAATCTACCATGTGGAACCTTGTCAAATGCCTTGCTAAAATCCATATAGACAACATCGACCATTTTGGCTTCATCAATCTTATTTGTCACTGCTTCAAAAAACTCAATCAAGTTAGTGAGGCATGATTTCCCACGCACAAAGCCTTGTTGACTTTCCCTAATCACTCCTTGCCTTTCCAAATGCAAGTAAACTCTGTTCCTCAGAATCGCCCCCAACAACTTGTCCACCATTGATGTCAGGCTCACCAGTCTGTAGTTCCTTGGCTTTTCCTTACCACCTTTCTTAAATAATGACATAACATTAACTACTCCCCAGTCTTCTTGCACCTCACCTGTGGCTATTGATGATACAAGTATCTCTGCATGGGACCCAGATATCTCTCTCCTAGCTTTCCACAAAATTCTGGGATACACGTGATCAGGTTCCAGGGATTTTATCCACCTTTATGCATTTTAAGACACCCAGCACCTCCTCTTCTGTAATATGGACAGCTTTCAAAATATCATTATTTACTGTGTATCCCCAACCTCTCTAGTTTCCAAATCCTTCTCCATAGTAAATACTGACACAAAATATTCAGTTAGAGTCTCAACCATCTCCTGTGGTTCCACACATAGATTGTCTTGTTGACTTTTTAAAGGACCCTATTCTCTCCCTTGTTACTCTTTTTCTCTTAATGTATTTGTAGAATCTCTTTGGATTCTCCTTAACCTTATTTGCCGAAGATATATCATGTCTCCTTTTTGTCCTTCTAATTTCTCTCTTAAGTATACTCTTACTGTCTTTGCACTCTTCCCGAGATTCACTTGATCTCACCTATCTATGTCTGACATATGCCTGCTTTTCCTTGACCAGGGCCTCAATTTGTCTAGTCATCCGGCATTCTCTATACTTACCAGCCTTGCCCTTCGCACTAACAGTAACATACTGTCTCTGACACAGAGGCAAGAGTGCGGTGCTGTAAGAGCACAGCAAGTCAGGCAGCATCCGAGGAGCAGGAGAATCAAAGTTTCAGGCATAAGCCCTTCATCAAGAATTTTAAAATGCAATTTTATTCCTGATGAAGGGCTTAAGCCCCAAACATCGATTCTCCTGCTCATCAGATGCTTTCTGACCTGCTGTGCTTTTCCAGCACCACACTCTTGACTCTGATCTCCAGCATCTGCAATCCTCACTTTCTCCCTGTCTTTGACACAGAGAAATTGCTATCAAAATGAAGTTTCCAAGGCTATCCCCTTGGAGTCCACTGGGTTAGGAATTCAGTGTGGTCCGAACTCTTGCTGCTCCAACAATTATCTGTCCACTGGAATACCTGAGCTATTATTTAGCAAAGACAAATGAACACATTCTGCAGTTCCATAACATTTCTAGGCTTCAGATAAATGTTCAGTCATAACACAGATCAGTTCTGAAAAGATCCTCATCACAATTTGTTAATTACATAACAGCCCAATAATATTTAAAATTAAGTTGCCAGCACAAACAATAACACTGCAGCAATCATCTGAAAATTAATTCAGAAAAACTTGTAAGTTGTTGTAAGCATGAAAGATTTGCTCAGTTTTTTTTACATAAAAGCAATCGCAATTTGATATGTGTTGTACAGATTGATGACAACAATTTGTTTACCCATTGTGCCCAGATTCTAAAAAGTAGGGGAGTTAAAATCTTCCCTCAGGTACGTCACTATTGCAAAACAAATGAGTAACATGTCAAATTATTGATACTGAGGAAAGAAGTAGCTACACACTTGAGATTAAACATATTGGTGGATATGGAGCACATTGAGTTTTGTTTTGACATTGAGATTTTCTTATGCTAACTATTAAATTAAAAGATAGTGGAGACCTAGAAATACTGCTTAAAGATGTAATTAATATAGCATACTTTTGTTATGCTAAACACACTACATAAATGCAAGTTATTATCACTTGCTTATGTTACCACATGCTTCAACTCAGGAGAAACAACAGTGAAGTTTGTCAAACCGCTCCCTAGTTTGAATGCTCTCTCAGTATTTAACTTCTGATGTATTTTTAACTCTGTAACGCCATAAATAAATCCAAGCTTACTAAACCCATCTGTCTAGACTAAACTATGCAAACATCGAAGACATTTTATTCAAATTGTCTTGGCTTTTCAAAGAAATGACAGATTCAAATATCAGTTGAAGTTGCATCAAGAAATGCTCCACAATACAACCAATCAAACTATTTGTGAAAGACTCTGTGTTCGTATTACATTAATTTTAGTGAAACTTTAGACAAAGAATTGAGAGTTTGAGATGGTTCTAGTCGTCGTGCTACGACTTTGTTTTGTTTTCTGAACTTTGAAGGTGGTCTCAGGGATGTTCGGTCATAGTCAGTCTTCTGATTATCAATCTGGTCCACATGCACTTCATTCATGTTGCTATTTTGTGTGAAGTTTGTCTTGTTGTTGATATTGGACATTAAGTTAGGAGTTGCATCTCGAACATTTCCATATTCTTTCATGGGCAACTTGGTATCCTTCCAACGTCTGGCTCCAGAGTTTGTGTTATATTGGTACACATTGCCTGTGACTAAATATTGAATGAAACATTCAGTATAAACAGGTTTCTCTCTCAGAGGACATGAATGAATTGAGGGAGTCAATTAATTCTGTGGGCTATGCACGAAAACTGAATAACTCAAAATTTTGATTGATTTTAACTTACCTGCTTTCAAAGTAAATAATGTCTGTTTTACTTTAACTATTCATCAGAGTACGACTGTCATTAGAATTTATTACCTAACTGTAGTTGTCCTGCAGAGGAGAGAGTGAGCACCACCTCTGTAAGGTCTATGTACAATAACAGTTATAGCCAACCTCACGAATGTGGGATCTGTTCCCCAACCATAAAATTCTACCTTGAACTGATTTTTAATTCAGTCACAGAAATAAGGATTAAATCATGTTCATAAAAGGTGATAAAAATGGGCCTCAGATTTCACATATCGTATTAATATCGAAGAATTCCTGTATTCTTTTTCTGCCTGTTAATCCTGCTTTGACAGAGAAGTTTTGTACATTTTAATGTTGCTGTGTTTTCAAATTAGGCTGGTATTTAGACATATTTAAACTTTAAGTAAGTGTAATGGTCTAAAGAAAGGTCAATATAGTGGTTGAAATCAAAGAATTCTCAAATCTGATATCCCCTTGTATGAAATCAAACAAGAGGGGGCTTATTGCTCCTTTTATTGCTCCTTCAAGTTAGTCAAACACTCAAATAAAAGGAAAATATTGCAGAAGCTACAGATCTGAAATAATAGCAGAAACTGGAGAAACTTAGCAAGTCTGGCAGCATCGGTGGAGACAGAAATAGTTGCTGTTTTGAGTTCAATATGACTCTTTTAGTTAAAGTAGCAGGATTCACCACCTTGTTTTTCAATTCTGGAAAGCATTTTACAGCTGATAGAAAATGTAGCCACCCATCTTCCCTATTTTGTGAACTAATACCTTGAGCAATAAATAATTGCCCACCTGTAGGCAGATTATTAGAAAATTTTGTAACATATTGACACACCCAGTCAATATTAAACAGTAAATAAAAAGTTAACAACATATACAGGACTATTAATGTAATAGAAAATCCCAAAACCCTTCCCAGGGGCATTATACAAAATAATAAACTGACCTAAAAATTAGACCAGATGACCAAAGCCTTGGTGAAAAATAAAACTATATACTTTTTTAAAGGAGAAAGTAAGATGGAGAGGTGTAGGGAGGGAATTCCAGAGCTAGGGGCCTTGGAAACTAAAGTCAAGGCCATTAATGTGGAACAATTATAATTGAGAATGGAGAAGAAGCCAGAATTAGTGAAGAACAGAGGGTTGTGGGTTGGACAAGGTTATAGAGATGGGGAAGGCAAATGGTGGAGGGATTTTAAAGTCAAAATTTTGCTGAACTGGGATCTATACCTGTTCAGGAGTATTGGGGGGAAGGCAAGTTGGTGTGTGTGAAGACAGGGTCTCAAAGTTTAATAATGTCTAATTAATGGAATCTGAAAATCTCCTCACGGACAAAAGAAAACAATGAATTGTATTGCTCAATTTCATTTCTAATTGGGCATTCTTACAAGTCAAAATGTCTGGAAAGGACGAACCATATTTTAGGGTCGTTTAATAAAACAAAGAACTGTGGGTGCTGGAGATCTGAAACAATAATAGACTCTGCTGGCAAACCTCAGCAGGTCTGACAGCACCTGTGGGAAGAAAGCAATGTTAACATTTCAGCAATCAGTTCTGATGATGAGCCAATAGACTTGAAATGTTAACTATGCTTTTTCTCCCTCACAGATGTCACCAGACCTGCTGAATTTTGCCAGCAGTTTCAGTTTGTGTTTCAGGTTTGTTCAGTTGTCTGAAAAGTATGATGGTGGGAGGCAGTTAATGATATCCTTTTAATGAAAACAGTTCTGCAACTAAATTGAGGAAACAAGATTTTCATTACACAATTAAAGTCATGCATTTAATCAAGATGCTGTGATTCTGCTATTACATTGAGTAGAGTCATAGAGTTATACAGCATAGAAACAGAGCCTTCAGTTCAACTTATCCATGCTGACCAGATATTCCAAATCAATCTAGTTTCATTTGCCAGCATTTGGCCCAGATCCCTCTTAACTCTTCTTATTCATATATCTATCCGGTCACCTTTTAAATGTTGTAATTGCATCAGCCTCTGCCATTTCCTCTGGCAGCTCATTTCACACGTGCAGAATTGAGAAGAAGGTGTGTATATGGAAGGAATGATTTGGAGATGCCGGAGTTGGACTGAGGTGTACAAAGTTAAAAATCACACAACACCAGGTTATAGTCCAATATGTTTATTTGGAAGCACTAGCTTTCGGAGCACTGCTCCTTCACCAGGTGGTTGTGGAGTTAAGATCATAAGACACAGAATTTATAGCAAATGTTTACAGTATGATGTAACTGAAATTATATAATGAAAAAGACCTGGATTGTTTGTTAAGTCTCTCATTTTTTAGAATGAACATGTTGGTTTCAGTTGTTTCATATGTAAATCGCAGAATTTTAAAGTTACATTCTCAACTTAGCAAACAATCTCAGTCTTTTTCATTATATAATTTCAGTTACATCACACAGTCAACTTTTGCTATAAATTCTGTGTCTTACGATCTTATACTCCACAACCACCTGATGAGGAGCAGCGCTCAGAAAGCCAGTGATTCCAAATAAACCTGTTGGACTATAACCTGGCGTTGTGTGATTATTAACTTTGTGTGGAAGGAGTGCACTTTGAAGGAAATCGAAAGTTGGCTACATTCTGAACTAAGCTTTGTTTTCATGGTTATGAAGAAATGCCTTGCAACCAGGGAGGGAAAAATGACAGTTTCTCTGAGAGGAATATTAAAGGCAAGAATACTTCAAATGAATGCAGAGACAAAAAAAACTGCAGATGCCTGTCTACAAATGAAGACATAAACAGTAATAAGAGGTGAATATGATTAGAGTGAAACTAAAGATATTACTGGACCAATCAAGATAGACCAATCATAAGAATGGAAGGAAATGGGAAAAATTTAATGCAAAAATAAAATGCTCAAAGTACCATAAGAAGTAGGAGCAAGAGTAGGCTATTCAGCCCCTTGAGCCTGTGTACCGTTTGATAATATCATGGCTGATTATAGCCTTAAGCCCATCTTTCCTGCCTAGACACCTTTACCCTGATTCATATATTGATTAAAAAAATTATCTCTTTAGTTCAGCCTTAAAAACATTGAAGGACTCACCTCCCACTGTTCTGCGAAAGGTAATTACTAAGTTTAATTATTCACAGAAAAAGATTTTCCCCCTCATCTCTGTCTTAACTGGGAGACCTCTTATTTTTAAACTGTTTCCCATATTTCTAGACTCTCCCATAAAGATAAACATTCTCTCAGCATCTACCCTGCCAAGTCCCCTCAGAGTTCTCGATGTTTGGCTTCCTAATTACTTGTTGTATCTGGACATTAGGTTTCTGTGATTCATACACCAGGATACTCAAATCCTTCTGTACTGCAGAGTTTTCCTGTCTCTCACTTAAATAATAAACTGGTTTTCTATTCTTGCCAAAGTGGACAAGCTAAGTTTTTTCCACATTATACTCATTTTGCCAATTTGTTTTGTCCACTTGCTTACCCTACCTATATCCCTTTATAGAGTCTTTTGTGTGCTCATTACAGCTTGTTTTCCTATATTATTATCCTAACTAATGTTACTATTTAATTCTGATCCAAGAATGAAATATGACTTGTTTATTTTTATCTCTGAAACACAAATGCACAAGTCTGAAGATTTAATGTTAACATTAAAATGTTAGTTTATTGCAAACAAATTAAATAGAAATAAACTAAAATTATTAACCACCTAAAATTAACCACCTGATGAAGAAATGCTTCAAAAGCTAGTGCTTCCAAATAAACCTTTTGGACTATAACCAGGTGTTTTGTGATTTTTAACTTTGCCCACCTTAGTCCAACACCAGCTCCTACAAATCATAAAATTAAGCAAATTACGCTACCTAAATAGTTTGGAAGATTTAAAAATTCATAGCAAAATAAAGTCTCATGTATTCATCAACATCTTCATTTTACAGTTACTCAAAATTAAAGAATTTTTTTCATTCCCAACAATATGTAGCTTTAATTTAATTGCTGCTTTTTTCTCTCAGTTCCTTCCATAATGAGTGACAAAGTCTTTACTTTAACTGCTACAATTGGGGTCTTACTTTTGAGAGGGCAGTGCAGATTTATAACCAAATACCCCTAGTTTGGAGCTTTTTACAAAACCTTTTGCTGAGCTTACTTCTATTAACTATTCTGGACAAACATGTTCTAGGAGAAGCTTTTCTCACATCAGGCTTCAGTGGGATCTCCTTTTGAACTGAATTCAAAAACTTTTAACTACATTTGTTTAAAAACTAGCTCATCCAACCTTCTACAAAGCTGATGGTTCAATTCTCTATCTACTCCTGTCATAAAACGCCACCACATAAACAAACTTGCATTAGCACTCTAGGAGGCCTTCAGTCATCTACTCTCCTACATTAACTGCTTTAAAACTATGGATCCAAAAAGACATACCTAGTTAATTATTAAACTCCTGCATTTAAGAGAAGGCATTTGACCGAGTTGAGTGGCTATACCTTTTCTATACTCTAGACCAGTTTGGTATAGGCGATTCTTTCATAAGGTGGGTAAAAGTTCTCTAAAGTGCACCTCTCACGGCAGTCATTACCAACGGGGTATGATTAAGCAATTTTAATATTTCTAGGGGCAGCCGGCAGGCTGTCCCCTTTCACCATTACTTTTTACGTTGGTGATTGAACCATTGGCAGAGGCCATTCGTGAGGATCTCAATATATCAGCTCCAGAAGTGGGGTCAAAATTACATAAGTTCTCGCTGTATGCAAATGATGTTCTAATTTTCTTGACAAATCCAGCAGTCTCAGTGCCTTGCCTGATACAATGCATTCACGCGTTTGGCACTTTTTCAGGATATGAGATTAAGTTTGCTAAATCAGAGGCTATGCTTATGGGTAGTCTTACGAAAGAGTTGGCTCTTGAGAGTGACTATAGATTCCCATTTAGATGGTCACAGGGGTGTTTTGTGTATTTGGGCATATTCATTACTCCAGTTATGGGATTGGCTGTTCAAAGCCAATTTTACTCAATT
>NC_057728.1:12121219-12208928 GCF_004010195.1 Chiloscyllium plagiosum
TGTTTTGTATTTGTTGTAATATTTAAAAATCTAATTTTTCTTAATAAAAATATATTTTTTAAAAACTCATGCATTTAAATAGACCAAGCCCATACACTGCTAGCAGTCAAAAATCCAAGCTCCTAAAAAAATTATATTAATAAATATAAATACATCTTTCCTCACACCAGCCCAGCTTTGTTGCATCAACAAAGTTAGTATTCATACACTCCATCCCTTCATCCAAGTTATTAATAAAGATTGGGATAGTTGAATCCCTAACACTGGTCCCTGTGACATTCCACCAGTTACAGATTGCCAACTCAAAAATGACATATGTATAACCATGTAAAAGATAATAAAATGCATATTTACCTGGATCAACAGCTTCTCCATCAAATATTGTGTTGCGTGTAATCATTTCCTGAAACGCATAGCATATTTAGCAGGGTCACATTTTGTATTATTCTGTTCAGCTCTATGTCAGTCTTGATTTGACTAGAAGTAGGGAAGCTATTAAAATATAAGTCTGCACTTGTTACCATTTAAATTCAAAACAAAAACACTTGTGCCTTCCGTTGGATAGGCTGAAGCAAAAGTTTCTACATCAGATAATATTGTAAAAGATCAAAGCCAGACTAAAAGTTAAAATCCATGTTCCTATTCATTTACATATCTCATAATACATCTCATCAATTTGTAACAAATCATAGGTTCTCAGTTCCGACTTATGAATGAAAAAACTGTGCTTAACGTGGTCCAAAATGCATACAGGATAAACGGTCAAATTACCAATATGAGTAGGAATAGGAGTGAATTTAGAATCATAGAGC
The DNA here is from genome assembly GCF_004010195.1 of Chiloscyllium plagiosum. Lineage (NCBI taxonomy): Eukaryota > Metazoa > Chordata > Chondrichthyes > Orectolobiformes > Hemiscylliidae > Chiloscyllium > Chiloscyllium plagiosum. Next base: position 12,122,032 of record NC_057728.1, read on the forward strand.
CATATAGCATAGATACAGACTCTTTGTTCCAATCAGTCCGTGCGAACGATAATCCCTCCTGCCTGTGCTTGGCCCATATTTCTCCAAACATTTCTTATTCATGTAAATTTCTTTTAAACATTGATATTATAGCCACATCCACCACTTCCTCAGGAAGTTCATCCCACACACGAATCACTCTCGGTATAAAAAAAATACCTTGCATCTTTTAAAAATCTTTCTCATCTCACCTTCCTAGTCTAGAAATCCCCCATCCTGTAGAAAAGACATCTGCCATTCACATTATCTATACCCCTCATTATTTAATAAACCTTAATATGGTCACCTCTCAACTTCCTTCGCTCCAGCCAGAAATATCCCAGCCCACATTGAGTTATGAAGACAGCTCCCCGCCTTCCACCCCCAACGATATCCTGGTAAATCTCATTAATCCTCACTAGCTTAATAATGTCTTTCTTATAACAGGGCAACCAGAACTGGACAGAGTATTCCAGAAGGCGCCTCACCAACATCCTGTACATCCTCAACATAATGTCCAAACCTCTATATTCAAAGATCTAAGCAACAAAGACAAGCATGCTAAATGCATTCTTAACCACTTTATCTATATTTGATGCAAACTTCAACGAATTATGCACCTGAACCCGTAGATCTACAACACTACCACTGGATTTGCATGGCGTATTTGCAAGGGGCTACAGATCCTTTTGGGCTGTAGGTTGATGCACTGTGGACTAAGAGCATAATCCTTCAAAAAAAATTAATTCTGCAACAAAATCTACATTGTACACCCAATTTCAGAAGACACTATTGTGCCCAGACCTTGGAAGACCATGAAAGATAAATGAGGAAGAACATTATCCATGATGCTAATTGCTTGTGTCATGACAAATATTTCTCCCTCAACCAAAACTCTGGGCACTAATGTTGATTGAAACAACTGCATTTCCCAATTTATAACAGCAATGAGTGACTGTTGGGAATGCATAATCTGTGCCATTCATACTCACTGTGCTCAAATCCCATGACTGACTCTTAAAAAAAAACGAGACAAGCGAATACTTTCTTTGAGCAGAGGAAGAACATACAGCATTCCACACATTGACAATCTGTAATAACTGCAATATTGTTTTGGGAGAATATAGAACATGAGCTCTAATTACGGACCCAATTATGAAATTAAGACAAAAATGCTCAAAGATTTTATTTTAATGCTTGTTAATATAGTAACAAAGGTAAATAAGTACAATGTCTGGCCTAATTTCATTGTCACTTGTCTGCACAGCTGCAAATACAGGAAGAGAACTGGTTTAAACTCAGATTTGTAGCGGAGCTATCTACTTGGCATTCATGGTTTATAATTCATCCAGATTTCAGAGGTGCACTGATACAGTCAGAGGTGCACTGGTACATTCACATTCCATTTGCAAGTCATGATGTTCCAGTTTCTAATTGGCATAATTGAAAATACCAATCCTCTAGAGTGGACTGACACTCACTATGATATCAAATTAGCAGTGAGAGCTCTTAAATTCCTAGAGGAGGATTGGATAAAGCAGTGTTAAGCAACATTTTTATGAAAGGTTGCACCATGTGCAAAAATTATTGTTTCAAAATCAGGAGTAGATTCTTTACTTGGGATACTTACCAAAATCACATTGTGTTGCTTCTTTGACTTGGGTTCTATATTCAACAAAGGAAAGATGAATTTATTTCATTGTAATAAGAGAAGAGTAAGCTCAGTTCACATTGAAAGATACCAAGAAAATTGGAACACCCACCTTTTTCTTCCACCCTGAAAGAAAGAAAAGGAAAAGAACATTGTTTGAATTCATATCCATCATTTGAAAAGATTTGATTCATAAAATTTTACTGTTCAGAGTCCCCATTCTATTTAATTTGACTGAGATTTAATCCAGTTTCATCTATGTACACTGATTAGTCTAAAGGTATGGTGGCACAAAGGGTATTGTACCTGCATCTGAGCCACAATTTCTGGATTTGATTTTGAATTCCCAGAGTCTGATGTCAATGAACATGCCTTCATAATGTGGCCAGGCAGGTTGGGTACAAATCCTTCCATCACATTGCCAATGGAAGGTAGGTAAGAGCAGGAGAGATTTTTGGTTAGCTACGTGATGGAAAGAATATTGGAGTCTCTACCATCGCTATCCAGATCTGCAGTATACAACATGCACGTAAAAGTGCATGCTACTGCAGCAACTCTGACTTCCCAAGTGAACTGTAATGCCCTAGTGCACTTGCTCATTTTCAAATACATTATAAGCAGGTGGTTTATTTTTGTTGAAATATTATAGGATATTTGTATCTGTTTTGGACAATACAATGGAAGGATGTGTACTTCTGATTTTTCTGTCATTGAGGAAAAATAAATTAATATCTGGATGTTGGGATGCCCCAGTATCAACAGACATTCATCATAAGCCAGTGAGTGACCATTTAACTTAGTAAAAACCAAGGCTCAATAGTCTATGAGTTAGAGGGGCTTGGGCTCCTCCTTCAGAAACTTTAGTATCCAAGCTGACACTCCATTGCAGCACTGAAGGGACTTTGTTCTGTTGATGGTTTTGTTTTTCAGAGGAGATTCTAAACTGAAGTCCTATAAAAGTCTCCACAGCACTATTTCTAAGAAGGCAGTGACATTCTGCTGGTGACAACCAACATTCATCCATGACATTACAGCCAAGAAATGGAGTGAAATAACTCCACAGAGATCACTATCCCATCACCAATTCACCCTTTATTTATACATGAAGAGTCCTTGACTCTAGTACTGAGTTTTCAAAGCCAGTTCTTTGAGTGAACAGAACCTCTGACCCTCCAGTTTATATCTGTCAGCCAGGGCTCCCTGATTGAACCAGACTAACAGTCTCAATCAGGAAACGCATATTCTATGAGATCTAGCGGGCTGATCTTATTATAATCACTACACAGAGGACTTGTTCTTTTATTGCATTCCTGTTATGTTGCGCATTAATTAATGACTGTATTCCCCTGCATTATTGTAGCTGCTGTACGTCAAAAATAATTTAGCTTGAAAAACACTTCAGTTACCCTGAAGTTGTGAAAAGTGCGATATAATTTACTTTAACAATACTTTGATTTACAAAAGAAACAAACTTTCACTTTAAGCACCCAGTATTAATGTTTCACAATTTTAGATCAAGTAAAGCCAGAATTGAATAAACAGTATTGATTTCCCTCCACTCTGTCCCAGCAAGTCTTACCTCCAACTTTAGCTGGGCACATTTCCCACACCAATGGAGTTCAGAAAATATATATATATTTTAAGTAATTGTCTCAACTGAAGCACTGCTAAATTAGAACCGTAGGACATTAGCCTGCTGTCATAATCAACTTGTTAACATGTTGAATGAAATCTCTGTAAAACCTTTGGCAGTGAAAGGAATTTGTGAAGGATCTTCATTATTCACAATATTGTTAACTTTATATCTGATTAGACTTGAGGTGATCATTTCTTTTAATAACCAGGTTCAAGAGGTCCACTACAAACACACTGACTGCCTCAGTTACCTGGACTGTACATCCTCACACTCTGCTTCCTAAAAGACTCCGTTGCATTCTCCTGGTTTCTCCACCTCTGTTGTATCAGTTCTGATGATGCTACCTTCTGCAGGGGACCCTTTTTCCTTAACCGAGGATTCCCCAGCGCCATAGTTAAAAGGGCCCTCAGCTGTGTCCGACCCTTTTCACGCAGTTCTTCGCTCACCTCTTTTCTTCCTCCTACAACACTGATAAGGCCCCCCGTCCTCACCTACTATCCCACCAGCATCTACATCTAAAGGATCATGAACCACATTTTGGTCACCTCCACTGGGAGGCCACTACCAGACACAAATTCCCCTCCCTTGTCAGCTTCTGCAGGGACCATTCCCTCTGGGACACCCTCCTCCACTCCTCCTCCACTCCCAAAACCTCCCTACACTCCCAAGGCACCTTCTCGTGCAATCACAGATGGTGTAGCACATGCCTGTTTAGATTAGATTCCCTGCAGTGTGGAAACCCTGGCCCAACAACTCCACACCAACCCTCCGAAGAGTAACCCACCCAGACCCATTTCCCTCTGACTAATGCACCTAATGCTATGGGCAATTTAACATGGCCAATTCACCTGACCTGCACATCTTTGGACTGTGGGAGGAAACCAGAGCAACCGAAGAAAACCCACGCAGACACAGGGAGAATGTGCAAACTCCACACAGACAGTCACCTGAGGCTGGAATCGAACCTGGGACCCTGATGCTGTGAGGCAGCAGTGCTAACCACTGAACCACAGTGCCTCCTCAATATCAGGGATCCAGGTACTCCTTCCAGGTGAAGCAGCAGTTTATGGGCATTCACCCATCAAGTCTACTGTATTTGCTGATCACAATGTGGTCTCCTTTACACCAGTAACTTGGATTGGGCAATTGTTTTGCAGGACACCAATGTTTTGTCCACAAAACTGATCCTGAGCTTCCCGTTCCCTGGCACTTCAACATGCCACCCTATTCCCTGGCCAACATCTCTGTCTCAGGCTTGCCACAGTGCTCTAGCGAAGCTCAGCACATGCTGGAAGAATAGCACCTTATTTTCCATTCGGGGACTTTGCAGCCTTCAGGACTCAGTATTGTATCAAATCATTTTAGGGCCTGAACACCTTCTTCTATGTCCTTTACGCATTCCCCACACCCCAAGGCCTGTCATCACATGGGCCGCTTTCAGCACAGCTATCCCAGATTTCACCTACTTATGGGGCCCATTAATAGTTTTTCTTTCTACCTGGTTACCATTATCTATCCTGTTGTCTGCCTATCTTTCTCACACTTGGGCTCCATATCTACCTGTGCTTAATCATTTACCTCTCTCAGCCCCATTTTCAGCATAAATACCACATTTTCCTCGCCACAATTAGTTTTGAAGAAGAGTCACTGAACCCAAAATGTTAACTTTGCTTTCTCTGCACAGATGCTGCCAGACCTGCTGAGTTTCTCCAGAAACTTCTGTTTTTGTTTCAGATTTCCAGCATTCTCAGTTCTTTGTTTTATTAAAGCCATTAGATAAGTTCATGCAATCTGTTTAATTTTAACCTTCTACAATTTGGAATGAAAGGTTCTTATCAATACTAGTACATGAACATGCAAAATAGTTTCACATAAACAACCTCATTTATATTAAACCCACATGAATGTAAGTAAGCAGTTGTCCAAAGATAAATCAGAAACAGATTACCAAATAATAAATAATAGAAATTTGCTTTGACTGGAATGAAATGTTTTGATGAGCACAATGATTAAAACTTACAATGACTTTTTCTCGACTTTTGATTTTGGTATAGAGCGGATGTAGTTTATATAAAGATATGCTATGTATCCCAGCATTCCAAGCAGTAATAAACAACCCAAAGTGATGATGAATGGTATGTACCAGGAGTCTGTTTGGTAGGTGTTTTGCGATAGTCTGATATAGGTTATATTGGGCTGTCAACAAGCAGAAAATAACTTGTTAGTGAGGAATAACCAATGACTTGAAATGAATGATTTATTTATTCTCTCATTGATTTTTTTTATCACTTTCAGCATACGATTATAGCTGTGGTAATTAAAATGATCATACAAATCAATGAGGTGATTGCATTCTAATATTGTTTGCTCTAATACAAAATTGTTCAACTACGCATAATGTTTAATTCAGTCTGAAGCAAAACTTAATTAATGTCTACCCCTTCTCCAACTTCAGATCATCTACCTAAACTACACTCAAAGTGCATCCTTAGCTTTGGTTGTATTTTAATCTGAGGCTATGAGCTTGATTGTTGCATGCTGTTTGGGCCCAGGAGCAGAGACAGATGTTGCGTAGACATTTAGTATCTGAAAGGGTTACCTGGCATCACAAGGTAAGCTCGCCCACTCGAATATAACAAATGTCTCTGGGTGGAGCAAGCCAGTCTTCTTGGCGTGTGTTCCAGTGTCCAGTCTTGTTCTTGTGTGCCAGTGTGTTTCAGCAGCAGTTTTAATGTGCATTGACTCTTTAGTTGAACCTGATCATATACCTCCGATGTAATGCAACTAGATGCTAAGTAATTTGTAACAACTATTAACAGTTTATTAAGATTGAGCCAACTTCTGCTGAAGACTTTATGTGGGCAAACAGGGGATCAGCAACTTAAATCAATTAGAAGGACTGATGGCAATGAATGTATGGGCATCCCAAATGGCCAACACAGCCACACACTATCGTAGTACGTTGGCAGCTCAAGGGTTATGAAATTGTGCCAGAGGGCACACAAAATAGAGCTAGTAACTTGAAGGCTGCTTTCCTGCTCCTATAAGGTGGAATGATGAGTGCGATGCTTATTGGGTAGTCAACTTATTAAAGCTAGAATTTTTCCAGCCAGCTTTCTGGAGGTCTCAGGGCTTCGTTCAGCAGCCTGGAGGTGGCTTCCTTGTGGCAGAACGGTGGGGTTGGAGGGGGGAATGTTACAATGTGCTGGGCAGGCACTTCCCCTCTCTGTTTGCCAGTGTGCAGCAGAAACTATATGCCACATGTGCACAGGTTTTTCCTCTTCACCCCATATTCAATCGTCCCACAACAATGGTGACTTGGTTGAACGAGCCACTTTTAATCTGAAATTCAAGAAGAGGTTGGAGAGAGGGTGCCCCCAGTTTGACACACCCTCACCCCTCATTTGTCTGCTCTCATAGCACCCGCTCCTTTCAGGGCCAATCAGAGGCCTTCCAATTCAAGAGATATGCCCCTGAATTGGCTATTTTGGAGAATCACAATGAGTGACCATATCCCAACCATCTTCAGGCTTTTGATTATATTTGAGCCTGACAGGAGCCCGCCTGGTAAAACTCTGCTTATTTTCACAGTGTAAAACTCATTTGGCTTTAACTCAATTGTTTCTCACTTAGCAAAAGCAAGGAATTCTGATTACTGAGCCAGAGTATTTGTTTTTAGAAAGTTTTGTTTTGACTTCAATTGAAATATCACACTGAAAAGACCTCTATTCTGGTGTACTTACAGTTGTAGTGGTTTTCTGAGTACTGGGTGTAGGGATAATAATTCTGACGTTGATCTTTACTCTCCCTGTTTGTACAATATTACTCTTTTTGCTTCCAGCCAGTAGGTTATCATCGGTTATTTGAATTAGAAGGTTATAGTTTGTGACTCTGTCAACACCGTGTGTATAATCAAAAGGTAGGGCAAGTATCAGTTTAGAGATGTTCGATCCAGCACTGGGAGACAGTCTAAAGTGGTTGTTGATATTACCTAGTACAGAAAGTAACTTGATTAAATGGCAATAAATTATGGAACAATCCTGTCTTTAAAGGTAACTTCTACATTTTAAGTTGCACATTTGTGATATCACACTCATAATAAAAATGGTTGACATCAATACTGGAAAAAACCCTAATCTTTAAACCAGAGAAATTAAGAGAGAGCTTTGCCCGTTGCTCAATAACATTAAAACCTTAACGCTTTAGAGAATCAAAATTCTGAAATAGTTGGCATAATACTACAGCATTTGAGGTGGGATTCAGTGCTCCTAACTTTGTTTTGATGTACAGATATGCAAGTATTTAATTTCAGGATTATTCTTAAAAACAATAACAGGCATTGGCTCAAAAAAGGAGTTGGAATGGAGAGGTGTTTTCACAATGAATTGATCATAACACATGTACAGGATTTGCTTATTGTATATTTTTATCTTTCCCCAGCCCTGGAATGACATGGCAACGGTGAGCCAGTTGGAGAAATTGTGTCAAGGAACATTGAGTCTAATGTTTAACTCCCGATTTGAACAGCAAGACGCGAATCTGGCTGGTGAGTAGTGGGAACCTATTTGCATGCATTAACATCTTATGTCCTAGTCTCTCCTCATTGATATGCAGTTTGCTATTCGCCCACACAATAGAGAGAAACTAGATGGAGACAATTCTCAACATGAAAGTCAGACCTGGGTACTTAGCTGCTCCTTATAAGAACATAAGAAACAGGAGCAGGAGTAGATCATCTGGCCCCTCGCCATTCAATAAGATCATGGTTGACCTTTTTGTGGACTCAGCTCCACTCACCCTCCTAATCACCATAACCCTTAATTCTTCTACTGTTCAAAGGTCTATCTATGCCTTAAAAACATGCAACAAGGTAGCTTTAATGGCTTCACTGGGCAGGGAATTCCACAGATTCACAACTCTTTGGGTGAAGAAGTTCCTCCTCAACCCAGTCCTAAATCTGCTTCTCCTTATTTTGAGGTTATGCCCTCTATTTCTTGTTTCATCTGCCAGTGGAAACAACTTCCCTGCTTCTATCTTATCTATTCCCTTCATAACTTTTATGTTTCTATAAGATCCTTCTTCATTCTTCTAAAATCCAAAGAGTTTAGTCCCAGTCTACTCAATCACTGCTCATAAGCCAACCTTCTCAACTCTGGAATCAACCTCATGAACCACCTTTGCACCCCCTCCAGAGTCTTCTCAAGTAGGGAGACCAAAACTGTACACACATCCACACTCTATACACACATGAGTATGCCTCATCCACACTCTATACAGCTCCAGATTGTCACTAGCCTCCATCATGGCCAGCAGTCCCCAACATCTCAAGGCATGCTGTCATGCCTCACTGGGTTAGCAGACTAAACGTAACAATGTAAAGTGGCAATACATCTATGATTGTGAGATTCTATGTCAAAACAAGAGTCACCTGTGCCACCTATGTGTCCTTGGAAGCAGTTCCTGTTTCTTCCCCTCTCACCAGATGTACTGTGAAGGGCTCCATTTTGATTGCATTAATCTGGATAAAACTAGAATAAAAATCTGCATCTTCAACCTCCAAAGATAACTCGTTGATTATATTTCCATTTCAGTTCCAGTATCAGATATCATTCTTAATAACCCGGGATCAAAAATAGTCCAGGTGACCATGCTATCTCTATCCCTGCCAGTAGATCACAAAGGATCAGTTACAACCATAACTATTCCCCTCCTGACACAGTCCCTTGGTATTGTGGGATCTACACTTGATTTAACAGCCACAGGTTTGATTGAACATAATTATTTACAAAGAATTCAAGAAAGGACATGCTGCCGTCTGAGGGAACTGTGACAGGGTTTATTGAATCTGAATATTGTTAGAAGCTTTATTTTTAAATTTGTTCACAAGATGGGGGTGTCACTGACTGGTCAGCATTTATTACCCATCCCTAATGGTCCAGACTGCAGTTAAGAGTCACCCACATTGCTATGTGTCTGGAGTCACAAGTAGGCCAGATCAGGAAAGGATGGCAGATATCCTTCCCTCTAGTACATGAGTGAACCAGATTATTTTTTAATGAGAATTGACAATGATTTCAGCATCTTCATTACGGCAGCTCTTTATTCCAGATTCAAACTCAAACTCCACCTACTGCCCTGGTGGGATTCAAACCCTGAATGTTAGCCAGGAATTCTGGATTTCAGGTCCAGTGATGTTACTAATACTCCATTCCACCCCACCTTGATGGATGGACTATGGGAATTGGAAAATGGAATGTTTGGAAAAAAGATTTACCATGTGACATCTTGGAACTCAAAAGTCAAAAAGGACTGAAGGTTGTCTGCTCTTAACAGGAAGCAGAGTGACTTTGGGAGAAAAAAACTTTTAAAAAGAGCTTTTAGATTGCATTGTGCTCTATAATTTCCAGACAAACTGTGTTTTCCAGTAAACAGGGTTTGGGCAGTTGGAAAAATATTTCCAAGTTGAAAATAGCAAATTCTGCCTCTCCTCCTCTTACACCCACCCCCTGTCCTGAAGGAGGGTTACACCTGAAACGTTTACTTCACCACTTCCTGATGCTGCCTGGCTTGTTGTGTTCTTCCAGCCTCCTGCTTGTCTCTCCTGAGAAGTAACAGATCAAGAGTTCTGACTGATTCTCTTCTGAATCTAAAATCTGGTCTGCAGATCATCTGCCATTTTGAGGCTATCAGCAACTTAATCTTGTCAACAGGAAACCAAAGGAACTATAAAAAAATCAACCCAGTCTACCTTTTATTAGTTTGGACTCTTGATTCAGAAGGGTGTTTACTTATTAATTTTTCAAACACATTATACTCTGCAGAGCTGTGTGATCTCATCCTATCTGTATATGAATGTGTGTGTGGTAGGATTAACAGATATAATTCTCTACTGTATACTAGTCATTGATCCATCTTGTTACTTGTTCATACAATAAGCTTAATTGTTAAACTCACTTTTTTTATTATTGAGGAAATCTGGTGAAAGCTTCTTTTTTCCAGATAACAGCCATAAATGCTTTGGTTGTTTTGGTGATAAAGCAAGACATTTAAACTTTTGGTACAGCTCAGAGGTTTGATTTCTAGTAGACTTCCCCTTTCTGCATAACACTATAATTGAGGTTGGTAAGAAATTAACACCTTACCTGAAGCCCCATGGAACAGGGTTCCACATCTTTATGATGCGGCTGTATGCTCTATAGTCAGTTTCCAACTCTCAGCTCTCAAAGTACAGGATTTAAAACAAAAGCTGCCGAATTTCAACTGGGCGATTAGGCCAGCACTGTGGCTCAATGGTTAGACCCAGGTTCAGTTCCAGCCTCAGGTAATTGCCTGGGCGGAGTTTGCTCGTTCTCCTCGTGTCTGTGTGGGTACCCACTGTGTGCTCTGGTTTACTCCCACAGGTCAAAGAAGTGTAGGCTAGGTGGATTGGCCATGCTAAAATTGCCCCATAGTGTCCAGGAACATTCAGAATAGGTGGATAGCTACAGTGAATGCAGGGTAATGGGGATAGGGTGGAGAGTTGGTTCAGACTCAATGGGCCAATGAGGTAATGGGGATAGGGTGGAGAGTTGGTTCAGACTCAATGGACCAAATAGCCTCCATCTGTACTGCAGGGATTCTATGACTTTCTGGTTCTACTGATATCCCACCAACTATTTAATCCTGCTAAATGTCTGTGGAGATCTACACACGTTTTCTTTCTTCCTGCAATACAATAAATGAAAGGAAATAGGAACAGAGAGACACATATATGGAAAAAGTGAAACCGTACAGGCAGGCATACCTTGAAGGGACCGCCCCAAATAAAACCAGAATGATTCAATCAGACAATTCATTTACATACCTGAAGTTATGAAGTAACGGAAAGACTGAGGGGAGGAATCCTGGTCTGTACAGGCCAAATGAAACCCTTGAATGTTTGTGCCCACAGCAGTGTCATCGAGAATCATCAGAGAATAAAACTTTGGAAGACAGTCAGGTGGTTTATCATTGGCCGGAAGAATATTAACTGTGACCTAGAACACAACGGCATTTAATTAACTTACTGAAATTCCTCAACCTCAGTCCAATAGCTTTCAGATAGGAAGGAGACCAGAATTGCACGCAATATTCCAACCAACCAAAAACCTATCAGCTATCAAATTCTATTCACCAACCATCAACATGGCTGTTTGAACTTAGATCATTAATACCTCACCAAAGTAACTCCTGACTTTGTCCTCTTCCATTCTCTACCATGTAAAGAATCATGGCCTTGCAATCAGGACTTGCAACGCTCCCTGAACATCTGTTGTTTTTTTAAAAGGGATGTCTCCTGTTCAAGAAAGTAGGCCAAAACAGCTCCTGTACTACTGCCCAGTCAAGATTCGCCAACTCAATACAGGGCAGCGATCAAACCTGGGCCATTCCACAATGACTCATTAATTCAGGAAAATATAACTTCCTCTATTTCTTAAATTATAAAATGGAACTCTTTTGATGAGGCAGACTGCAGTCAAAAGTTCAATTCAAATTTGAACAGGCAGTTATGTGGGGGTTCTATGTTAAACCACTCCTTCACAATCCTTTTACAATGTGAACTTGTTTCACATTTAGAAAATGACCATGATTCCTTCTGTGTGAGAGCTGTGAAGGGGGTGTTGGCCAGCTGGGAGTTAGCTAGGACTGAAATGGGCGGGTAGTGGGGTGGAGAATGCTTTGAAGCAAAAAGTTGAATGTTTAACTTCAAGGATTTCTAACAAGCTCCTTTCTTATTGACTTCTTTTGGAGCAGGGCTCCAGGTTGTGAAAACACAGTTCAACCGCACCCACTGAAAAAAACATGAAAATTTAGAAGGGCCTAACTATCTTTACTCCACAGTTGGGTTTACACTTCCTTTGAATTTTATGCAATTTCTCTGCCATAGTTACAATAATTTGGACTGGGATGTACAAAGTTAAAAATCACACAACACCAGGTTATAGTCCAACAGGTTTATTTGGAAACACTAGCTTGAAGGAGCAATGCTCTGAAAGCTTGTACTTCCAAATAAACCTGTTGGACTATAACCAGGTGTTGTGTGATTTTTAACATAGTTATGGTGGGCAGATCTCGCAAAAATTAAACCCAAACATTAAATTGGTGGATTGCTTTTCCTTCTTTGAGCATTTAATTACTTTGCATAATGGAGGTGTAATCTGTTGAGACTTGATATAAGTGGAGTTTGTGGCCTATTACTTTAACCAAATGTTAACTGAATAGGATTTACCACTCATCAGTTAATGATTCAGGTCAGTTCTGAATGAAAGAATTTGCATGTACATACACTTTTCACAACCTCGGAGTGTTCCATAGTGCTTTATAGTCAATCAAGTACTTTCAGAATGTGGTCACAGTTGTAAACGTAGCAGCCAATGTGCACATAGCAAGTTCTCAACAATAGCAATGAATAGTGCTTATTGGTGAATAAAAGACCAAGGAAATCTTACAAAAATGCAAAGGGCTGCAGGTTGAGGGGGAGGTTGGAAATTATTCATCAGCATCATTTTTTACAGGCATCTGGAAATTATGCTGTTGGGAAGTGATTTGGTTAACCATCCTCCTCCAGTATTGCAGCATTCTGGCTCCATCATCTCTCAATCTGGCCAAACTTCAAGAATGTGAATTGCAACTAGGCCAAGAAAATTCCTGTATTGTATTAAACTTAACTTGCACAATTAATGCCTCCACAATGTCAGCCAATGTCAACAAGCGAGTTACTGATCCATACAGTTATAGAACTGACTGCCTTTTGGTGCCAGTGAACATTGAAAACCTACCAGTGAAACTTTAGAAAAACTATATTTATAGTGTTGAATATTTGAGTGTTGGATTAATTTTCTTGTTGAATCAAAGCAGTGACCCCTGCCCACCTAGTTTAATCGTTATTTAATGTTTTTACTGCAATGAGATTTGCAAGTGGACTAACCTTCAGCATTACAAACCACTTACAGTAGCTGTAGCAGCCTTTGGATCATTGGAGTCTTTATCAACAGCTTGTACTGTCAGAAGGTACTGTGCAGTTTGCTCATACTCTGGTTGAGCCACAAGGTGTAGTTCCCCTGAGGCTGGGTTCATCCAAAATAATTGACTATAGCCTAGAGTGCTTCCCCCTCCTACAAGTGAATAAATAAGTTCAAGGCTTGGAAGATCTTTGTCCTCTGCAAGCACTTGTCCAATCTTTGTTCCCACTGGAAAGCAATGAACAGAAAAAGTTATTAGTATTTTACATTGTATGTTATTATTTCTTCATTCAATTGCAGATATCTCTAAACTTCTTCCAGCTCGCAACGGGAATCTCTTGTTACTATAACCTCCCTCTTCTTCTTCAACAAGCATTTTAAACCTACTTTTATGAACAAGATTTTGATCACCTAATGTAATACTTCTTTATTTAACTTTCTACCAATGTTTTAGAAGTTTGAACCTTTGAAGGACATTGTGACATTTCACTACCATTAAAAGGTACTATATGAATACAAATCATAGTTGCCCATGGTTGCCCTCAGACAGCACCTTCCAAACCAACAACCACTTCCACCTAGAAGCACAAGGGCAGCAAATACATGGGAACATCACCACCTTCAAGTTCCCTTTCAGGCCACTCACCATCCTGACTTTGAAATATATCACAGCTCCATCACTGTCGCTGCGTCGTAATCCTGAAATTTCCTTCCTAATGGCATTGTGGGTCAATAAATGCTGACCAGCCAGCGATGCGCACATCCCACAAACGAGTAAAGAAAAAATTCAGACCAGCAGTGTTTCTCTAATGGTTAATGATGTCCTTGGAAAACATAGATTGCTTCAAAAGCAAAATCATGCAATTTCCTTTTCTTTTTTGCTGGTGAAGATTTTCCCAACAGTGCATGTTTTTAGTCTTTCACTATTTAAGAATCTTCCCATTATTTATCATACTGATGTAATACATTGTGTATGCCAGACCCTCTGACAATTTTTATTGATAGATATCTATGCTCATAATTTTCCCATTTCCTCATGAGAACACAGTACAATCTTACAAAAGCAAAACCTTATGAATGGTGGAAGACGGAAAGAAAATTTTGGAAAATTTCAGCAGGTGTGGCAATTCTCCTACTTTCCAATGTTGCAAATGGAAAATATTGTATACAGTATTCCCTGGATGGCGAGTCCCTGCTGGTTGGACACCTGTGGTAGCAGCATGAGGCCCTTAAGTGACCACTTTATTGCCTCAATTGACCTCTGGGAGGCAAGGCCACCTCCAACCCTGTCCTCTCTGAACCTGTTCTAAGTAAGAGGAGATAACATTGGGATTTCCTTCCACGTGTTCACAAGGTACCTTACCTCTGAACTTGTTGGGGTGGGGGGGAAGGCATTAAATCTCACCCATTAGCTCTGTAACACCATGGAGAATGAAAGGAATATGCTTTTTATTTAATATTGCTTGCAGGTCATTAATTTTGAAGTGTTGTGGTGAATATATTTATTTCAAGTTTTGTGGACATACTTGGAGAGATTTCTTCAAAATAAATCATTGAAAGTTCACTTTGGAGAGTTTTTTTTAACATGGACTCCTGGAAATCATGTGACTAGTGTTTTGCTGTAGACCATGCTTGGACAGATTGAATAGTGACTGGCTTGAAGAGGTTCTTGCTTTATCTAGTCTTCACTTGGCAGAAAGCTTGCTAAGAACAAGCTTCCAAGCTGATGTCCTCACTTCTGAAAAGAGAAATCTACTTGTTCTTTAGCAAGTGTGATTTAAAGAACATATCTAATTGTATTCCTTGAGCCAACTTGTCTGCAAGACTTCAGAGACAGTGGCTGCAGTATTGGTGTCTGCCACATGTGCCAGAACATCAGAACTTCAGATTCTCAAACATCCTGCATTTTATCCTTTTGCCTTCAAGAATAACTGAATGCCAAAGTGTTGTTATTCATGAAAGTTAATGTTTACAGAAAAACACGTTTTCTTCACCCCTCTTGTCCTGAAAAAAGACAGAGAGAGAGAGTGTGTGTGTGCGCGCGCACACCCTTTGGAGATGTTTAAAGGGATAAGCATTTATACTTCTATGTTACTTATATGTTAACCACTTGTTGCAACTTTATTTAACAAGATTTATTCTGATAATAAACCAGCAATTACATTTATTAAGAGACCCGGTTGAGATATCAGGTTTTAAACAAGATCTAAGGTTTAAGGTGGCACAGTGGCTCAGGGACCTGAGTTTGATTTCACAGGTGACAGTCTGTGTGAAGTTTATGCATTCTCTCCATGTTTGCGTGGGTTTCCTCTGGGTGCTCCAGTTCCCTCCCACAATCCAAAAATGTGCAGGTTGGGTGTATTAGCCATGGGAATTGCAGGGTTACAGGGATAGGGTAAGGGGGTGGGTCTGGGTGGGATGGTCTGTGGAATATCTGTGTGGACTCAATGGGCTGAATGGCCTGCTTCCACACCATAGGGATTCTATAAGGTTTTACATAGATAAGGCATTTAATTTTACATTTTGGTAACTAAGCAAAGTATTTTGTTTTATGTTGTGACCTGTGGTGTGCCTCCCCTCATCCAGTCATAACAGATACCACAGATTTCCATCATTTTCTTTTTTAATTTGTGCAACATTACAACAGTCCATACTATAATGTAACATCATGGTGGTGAAATCTGTTCCATCTTGTATGATTCCCATTTCTTCATTGTTAAAATTAATGGTATTGTATTGTTCTGATGCCTTGCCAAATAGCATTGCAGGTTTGTCACATGCAATTTAACTATCAAACTTTATTTAATACCACTCCCATGAAAATTCTTGGGATATTTTACCATGGATGAGACACTGTATAAATGCAAGTTGGTATTGCTAATAAATTAGTTGGATTTGGTGGTTTTGTTTTGCAACCAATTAAATAGACCTAAGTCAATTGGTAGTTTATAATGAATATGAAGATTAGGGAGACATTCTTCATTTCTAAAATTAAATTGTTAGAATGTAGAGGGAATGTGGAGGAAATCTTACTTCTTGTAATTAAATTATTTAAAATGAGCTGCTAAATAATATACAGTTGCAAACTGTTGGATCAATATTTGATTCAGGACTGAATCAGGTGACTTTGAAAATGCAGAAAAAGGTCACGCGACTCAATGTTAATTTGTTTAATCTGTCTACAGATGCTGCCAGACCTGCTGAGTTGCTCCATCATTTCCTAGTTTTGTCTCTTAAATGTTTAGGCTGGATCCAATGAGGGAATAAATAATGAAAACACCAAATACTGGCGATCACAGCGGTCAGACAGCATCCGTGCAGAAACAGCAAGCTAACATTTCAAGTCTGGATGTCTCTTTGTCAGAGCTGACAGGAAGTGTGGAGGAGGCAGCATTTATGATGTAGTTGGGGAAGGGGGTTTGTGGTGGTGGTGGGTGTAGAGTGCTGGTGGAGGAAAGATGTTGATAATTCATCTTAAGTGATCAGAATGTGATGATGACAGAACAATGGCGTGTCTAACAGCCAGACTGGAAAGAGAAGACAGTCCCACTGAGGTGGGGGGAATGGAGATTGGACATGGTGACAGAGAATGTAACAAATAAAGCTAAAAGAAAGGGAAGAAATGGGAGTTGGTTCACAATGTGAAGGTGTTGAACTCAGTATTAAGTCCAGAAGGCTGTTAAAGTGCCTAGTCTGAAGATGAGATGTTGTTCCTCCAGTTTGCTCTATGATTCACTGGAACTCTGCAGTATGCTGAGGACAGACAGTGGGCATGATAGCAGGACTCTGTGTTAAAATGACCAGCTACGGGAAGGTCAGGATGCTGCTTGCGCACAGACCGGAGGTGTTCTGCAAAGTGGTCCCCAGTCTGCTTTTGGTTTCTCCAATGTAGAGTATGCCACATTAAGTGCAGTGAATACAGTACACAAGATTGGAGGAGGTGCAGGTGAAATGTTGCTTTACCTGGAAAGGCTGTTTCGGGCCTGGGATGTTAAGCAAGGAGGAGTTAAAGGGGCAGGCGTTGTATCTTCTGCGGTTACATGGGAAAGTGCTGTGGGAAGGAGGGATGTTGATGGTCGTGGAATGGACTGGAGGATAACTAAGATGGTTTTTCTTGTATTCTGTCTCTTAGCTATTGGTTGCAAAGCATAAGTGGACCATGTGCTCACAGTGAATACTTTCCTACTAAGTCATTGTTGACCACATCTAGTCTTCTGTATAAGGACAAATTTGTCTGAATGACACTGGTAAGAGGGCCAAAATTAACTACAAGTAACTTGGATGGAGCATTTTTTTAGAATGGTTGAACTGTCTGGGAAATATCAATATAACAACAGCACAGGGGTTGCATTGGAACAGTTCATATCTGATTGCTTAATTCTGTTTCCTCCTTTGCCACATCATTACCACAATGAATTTTACAGACTATGTTGACTCATTGACATAGCCCTGTCCCATGCATAAGATCAGAGAAAGCAAGTTTATAGCATTAATGCCTGAATAGATGTAAATTCTATCTGCAGCACTCACTATTACTTAAAATTAATATTGAATTTAATAATTTACTTAAATAGCTTTTTCTCCTTACTGAGACCTCCACACTCTATATATCTTTGGATGTTTTTGCTAATACCATCAGAATGTTAATTGAAGACAAAAATTTTTAGAATTGAATTTTCATAGACATAACTTAATGAGCGTAAGTAATGGCTTGATAGTGCCAACTTCAGTTTTTAGTTTTAAAATCACTAAGGTACATAAGGGCCTGAAGCAGGAAGATAGCTTATATTCTGTTCCTCAGGCCCTGATTAGTGTCAGATAACTTCCCACTTGATATACACCAGTTTTAATCATCAAGCTGGAGAAACATGCACCTACATGCACCTTAATTCATAAAATAAGGAATAGAATGGGAATGTTTTGACCTCAGTGCCATTGATGTCTACTTACTTTCACTGAATTCGGATATGTTGAAAGTGTAAGATGTCTGGGTGAATGAAGGATTAAATTCATTGACTGGTATGACTGTGACATATACAGTCACTGTATCTAAGTGTGATAAAGTAGACATAGAAAACAGTTAAATGATTAAGAATTTCTTATGCAGTATTTCACATCAAACATGAACACATAACTGTATTCAATCAGAATATACTGTTTTTCCCATAATCCAGATGAATTAGTGAATATCTGTCTTCAATTTTGTCAATGCCGTACCATTTACTTCTTTGACTGATATACCTGGAAATCCTAGAAGGCTCAAACTCTGAAATTTCCTGAAACTGGCAATCTCAATGCCTGGTACCTCCTCACTTCATGCTGCCTGCTGTTCTAAATGATTTTGGTCTCCAATCATTACCAAATGCACTACTGATTAACTGGTTGCCTGACTGGGGAAGAGACAGTGACAATGGCTCACACCATTTCAGTTAAGGCATTCAAGAGGGCATTGTCTGGTTAACTGGATAGAAATGGTGTGAGGGCTCTTGTGGTGTAATGGTAGTGTTCCTACCTCTGAGCTAAGAAGCCTGGTTTCAAGTTCCTCCTGCTCTGGATGTGTGTAATAACATTGCTGATCAGGTTGATTAGGGATTCTCTAGAAATGGTGTGCAGGGTTATGAGGAGAAGGCTGGAGATAGGCACTCGGTAATAGAACTAATGTGGGCACGAGGAGCTGAATGGCTTCGTTTTGTGCCTTAACAGTTCTGTGATTTTAAAGTAAGCTTGCTCTTCTTAAAGCTGATTTGCACCTCTTAAAGGAGAGATACTTTGTGGCAGGTGCTGGGAGTTCTGTGGGAGACAAATATTATCACGGAAATACAGAAAAGTGGCACAATGTGGGAGGGAGGATCTCTGCGGTTTCTAGATGATGCGGTGGAAGCCCTGCTGAAAGGAGAACAAATGTCCTGGTCCCACAACAGGCCATTCAGATGCATGCCAGGAGGAGAAAGCAACTGTGGTGGTCAATACCGGAAGTTGAACCCCAAGACCTGGATGCATAGAGCAATGAGCTGCAATGCCCTACCCTACCAACTGGCCTCAGACACTGTTCATCACGGGACTCCCATTACTCTCACTTACCATTACATCTGATAACATAAGTTTCATTGTGCCATCACTTAGGGTCAAGACTGGTGCAGTTGCCAATGCTCTGGCTGGCAAGATCATGCCCAGGTCCTGCTGTAGAAGGTATAGCTAAGAGCTTCGGTGGGTCACCGCCAGAAGAATGCTGTAGCATGCATACAATGAAATGCTCAGTGCATTGACAGACCTTCCAGAAATACCCGCAGAAAGCATGTGGAGTAGGCCAGCACGAAGTGGCACAACCTTTGGGCAGAGCCTGGAGGCCAATTGTCCAGCATGAAGGTGGTGGAAACTCCACTTTTATTCTTTCAAACCTGACATCATTTGATGGGGCGGGGGGGGGGGGGTCAACTCTTTGTTTTCCATTGCAGCTACCACAGGAGTCACCCAATTTCCACGTGTTCAAGCGCAAGCTGAGATTGACATTGTATAAGCTCCGAGTGCTGCCATTATTCTGGGGGAAACCAGTCTGCAGGGTGTAAGGCATTACAGCCATTCTTCAGATTGAAGCATTACCCCAGAGGAGCGGTAGCGACTTCATGGAACACAAGCCTCTCTCAGGATTAGGTTAAAACTCACACAACACCAGGTTATAGTCTAACAGGTTTAATTGGAAGCACACTAGCTTTCTCAGGATGACAGCATTTGCCAATCATCACTCCAACAGGACCCTTGCACTACTCAGCCAGCAAGCACACTGTGTCTGCCCATGCTGAGGTGGTGCATTCAGAAATTTCAGAGCAGCTTGCTCTGTAGGGCCCTCTCCTGTCTCCCACTGAGATAACATTGCATAGGGGCACTAGGAGAGGCAAAAGCAAATGGAAGAGATTTGTTTTTGGGGGTTGGAAATAGGCATCTCTGGCAGGGCTGGTATTTTGTTGCTCTGGGTGGCCTTGAGAAGGTAGTGGAGTAACAACCAGCGTTGTACAGCAGTTTTGGAGCCATATAAAGCAAAGTGGAAGGCCATTCAGCTCATTGATTGTATCCTAGCTCCTTCTTCAAACAGTGCTCCATTAAATTCCCTTGTGCAACAATGGTGGCAAAACGAGAGTTATTGCAAACATCACTTGCTTCAGAAGGAGCCCAATAGCTAAACGGTTGTCATTATGATCACCTTCAAAGTTGCTAAAGGGCGGGGATAAACACCCACTGAAGACTGAAGTAACCCTTCCACCTTTCTCTGTGCTGCACCAGTGTTTCGGAGCAAGTGGGTTGTGCAGAATTGTAGACATCATAATCAAATCCAGCAACTACCACACCCCTTGCTGGAAATTTTACCAACTTCAAATAACTCTGTAAACCACCAAAGCCTCTACAATAGAAGCAATCATTTTGGAGCCCGAAGATAGTCCTGCTGGGTGGGTGTGGTGGAGGAGTTGTCCCTGTTGTTCTTGAATATATGTTCAGTTACAGAAATTATACATTGAAAAATACCTTGGCTGTTAGTTTCACTGCTTTCATATGTAGATCGCAAAACACAATACTTGAGAATGTAACTTTTTAAAAAGGTTTTGCGATCTATATATGAAAGAAGTGAAACTAACATGATCATTCTAACAGACGGGAGACTTAACAAACAACCAAGGTATTTTTCAATGTATAATTTCAGTCACATCATACTGTAAACTTTTGCTATAAATTCTGTGTCTTACAATTGTGTACTCCACAACCACTTGATGAAGGAGCAGCGCTCCGAAAGCTAGTGCTTCCAATTAAACCTATTGGACTATAACCTGGTGTTGTGTGAGTTTTAACTTTAGCCAAATTAGTAGCAGAGAAAAGAATAACTCCATTGCTTAACCAAAAGGTAACAGCAAGATATTTTTCAGAAATATTAGAGTGTGACATTCAGAATATAAGTTCTAGACTTTCATTTTAAAAAGATTTGTTTCAATCAGACATTCAGATGGTCAGTCACTTACCCTGGTAATGTGGATGAGCTTTATCTGTGACAACTACTGACATCACATAAACATTGTTATCCTCAAGATGAGAGGTTGCTTCAAAGTCCAAGTTACCAATAACCTACCAGAAGACAAGAGAGAGCATTAGTTGCAATGGAGTCTGAAGTAGCTGAAGAACTAAATGAGCATGCCTTGGCATTGGTGCCTGATTTTTTATTTTAGTTTCATATGGGATGAAATAAAGGTATCAAGAGCAAAGCCGATGAAGAAGGAGGAAAACAATCTGATAAATAGACATAGATATAGAGGGGATTAGAATAAGGGTTTGCAGTGGTGCAGGTTCATAGTTCCTTGAAAGTGGAGTCGCAGGCAGACAGGATAATGAAGAAGCTGTTTGGTATGTTTTTATTTGTCAGAGCAACAGGTATAGGAGTTGGTAGGTTATGTTGTGGCTACTCAGGACATTGACTAGGCCATTTTTGGAATGTTGCATGCAATTCTGGTCTCTCTACTATAGGAAGGATGTTGTGAAACTTGAAAGGGTTCAGAAAAGATCTACAAGGATGTTGCCACGGTTGGAGGGTTTGAGCTATAGGGAAAGGTTGAATTAGCTGGGGCTATTTTCCCTGGAGTGTCAGAAACTGAGGGGTGACATTATAGAGGTTTATAAAATCATGAGGGGCATGAATAGAATAAATTGCGTCCCTTTCCTGGGCTGGAGGAGTCCAAAATTAGAGGGCATAGGTATAAAATGAGGAGGGAAAGATTTAAAACAGATCTAAGGGACAACACTTTCATGCAGAGGGTGGTGCGTGTATGGAATGAGCTGCCAGAGGAAGTGGTGGAGGCTAGTACAATTGCAACATTTAAAAGGCATCAGGATGGGTTTATGAATAGAGAGATTTTAGAAGGATATGGGCCAAGTGCTGGTAAATGAGACCAGATTAGATTAAGATATCTGGTTGGCATGGACAAGTTGGACCAAAGGTTCTGATTTCGTGCTGTATATCTCTATGACTCATGGCCCTCTATAACACAAATGTGGAGAAATTACTTCTTTCAAAAGATCATGGGTCTGTGGAATTTGCTACCTCAGTGTATGGTGGATGCTGGAACACTGAGAAAATTTAATGAGGAGATAGATTTTTAATGAGTTAATAGGTTAAAGGATAACATAGAAAAGTGGAGTCGTGGCCAGGATAAGGTCAGTCTTATTGTGTTAGACCATATTATGTGCTAGAACAGGTTCGAGGTGTTGAATTGCTTACTCCTGCTCCCAGTTTTTATGTTTTTATGAATAGCGGTCAACATTGCTTTAGATGGGGTAGATCCTGTATGATAAGTCTTCTTGGTTTGTTTGAAGAAGTGGCAACTCAAATTACCTCTATGATATTGTAGAGTTCTCAAAGGTATTCAATCAGTTTCACACTCCTGCTAACCACACTTGATGATTCAAGACAATATTAGGATATGGATAAGAAACTGAGTGAAACATAGTAAAACAGGTGGTCTAGTAATATGGAATGGGGGGAAGTTTTGATTGAAGTGACTCAATACTATTTCTCAGTTACATTAGTGACAAGGATTCTGGTAACTTAAATTGATTCTAGGTGGGAACAAACCAGAAAGATATGGGTAGCCCAGGATTTACAGAATGAGCTCAAGAAAATGTGAGACACAGAAGAGGAGAAGTTACCAACAAAAACAGTACCAAGTAGCCAAGTATGAAGTTGAATGACAGTGTGATGTTGGGTGGATATCAGCACTGCAAGGTGGCCATGGTGTCCTTTAGACTTGTTACAGGAATTGCAAGTTCCAAGTTCCCGCAAAACCTTCTCACTGAGTGAAAAAGTTGATTATTCAAAGTTTTTCTGTTTTGAAAAATAAATTCTTCATTGCACTGAGGGAAATATCCACCTTGATAAGACCACTTGACAATCAAAACTGCCCATTTCATTATCCTCCTAATACACTCTCATTTCAGTTTCAATTATGGAAACAAAAAGTACGGTTAAAGCTTTTTGATGACTTTGATTTTGTTTTTACCCTCTGCTTTTTGTTCAGGTGTGACTACATGATGTCTGCAACTCGACAGTACCTTGTGCAGGTCACCAAGTGATGTGAGCTGTGCGACTATGGGACATGACATTAAAGCGTTCAACTTTTGTGAACCTTCTAGCTGATTTTGACCCTCTGCCAACTACCCCCCAAGCTTCCTACTGGAATCCTCTGCTTTCCCACAACTAAAGACGCTGGGCACAAATGATACTGAGGTGCTCCTGCTTTATCTACAAAAAATTCAAGTCCCTGTCCTTGATGCAGTATCAAACAAGCAATTATATTTATCAGTGAGCAATTGGGCAAGGTTTGCCTGGCTGTAATAATCATTTATTTGATTTGATTTAAGCTTTATTGTTACCTGTACTTACGTACAGGAGTATAGTGAAAAGTGTACAATACCATTACCATTGTTCTTAATATAAGTGGAAAAATAAAGAAATAAAATTAAAAGTTAACATTACAGTCCTTCCTGGTATTAAATGGAAAAATGAAATAAATTAGTAGCTTTTAAAGAAATTGGGTTTATTTTTTCTGTTGAATGTCTATTTACATCCTTGAATGGCTAACTTGATGTTTATCAAGTATGTAGGTTGAAAAGTGGAACTCTCATACCACAATAGTATCATTATTCTTCCCATCCAGAGCAAATCTTCCAGCAGTCCTGAGAGCAGGCTGAAGTGAAATAGTGAACTGGCTGTTTGCAAGATCCACATCATTATCTGCACAGGATATGGTAACAACTGTTGTACCCTTTTCAATCGTTTCTGGTATCTGGATGCTAAACAAAGGAGAAAGTAAGCAGTTGGGTATTTACACAACCCCAAATTAGGAGTTCCTTATGAATTTCCTTGTCTTATATTTATTTTATTGTCTTTGGATAGCATTTTCTATGTTGTAGATAGCATTATAAATAAGGTATAGCCAGGCACAAGGAAACATGGCAGATACCGAACAAAACGAGGCATAATGCTCAGGGGGAGGTCATAAAGACTAGAAGCTTTGTGCTAGTGTACAAGATCCATCAGATTTCCCAAAGCATATCAAAAGTTCGAGCTCACAAGTGTTGGTTAACTCTGCAGGCTGAAAACAGGAAACCCAAGCAAAAATACTGAGGCAGAATTTAATGGTCAGAAGTGAGGTTTGAAATTTCACTGATTGCCTTTTTGGTTCAATGTTTGCATTAATCTAGAAAGTTCGGTTGCTGCTACGGCAAAAATTCATTTGTGGCACACATACAGAAGTGTGAATCTTGCAATTTGTGTTGGGATCTTGGAAAGATCTTGCCATCTCCGTTGAGGGGAGATCAGTAAGGTGACCCCATTATACAGGTAGTGGGTTGACCCCTCCTCTTTATGCTCCAATGGAACTCTTGGCTGATTGCTTTGTTTAACTTATCACATTAGCAATTTAACTCACATTAGCAATGCTCCTGCTGTTTATCCAATGTGTGCAGTGAGTACTGGGATACAAAACTTAAAGTCATTAGCTGTTAAAAGGCATTGCTCATATTCTACATAGTCAAAGTTTATTTCATCCTTCACTTTTGGGTTTATTTGCCAATGTTGGTTTGGAGATCACTAACAGCTCAATTTTAACATTCTCATCCTTGTCAAAACATTTCCCATGATCTTGACCCCTTCCAATTGCTGCAATGTCCTCCAGCCCACAACTCTCTGACAGCTCTGATTTCCTTCAGTCCTGGACACTGCCCTTCCCTGATTCCTTTGTTCCTCTCTGGCTGTGCCCTTGCTGTCAGGATACTCCCTGTAAACCATTCTATCATGTTATGCTCCTTTTAGGATGCTCCTTAAAACTGACCTCCTTTCAGCAGACTTCCGACAATTTGTTCTCATATCTCCCTATATGGCTTGGTGTCAAACCTTGCTGGTTGGATGGTCCTGTAAGTTCCCGAGTGATGTCTTAGCACATCAGAGGGGATGGCTAAACAAATGCAATTTGTTTTTGTTGTTTTTCAAGATGGGATGAAAATTCAATGAGACATTGTAATCAGACAGTAAAAAGGACTATTACTTGAATGGTTAAAAGAAATGCAACGTGCTGCCGTGTAGAGGTACCTGGGTGTCCTTGCGCCTGAATCACAGAAGGTTGGTCTGCAAATACAACAGGTAATTAAGGCAAATGGAATGTTGTCCTTCATTGCTAAAGGGGTTGAGTTTAAAAGCAAGGGGGTTATATTGCAGCTGTACAGACTGCTGGTGAGGCCACACCTGGAGTACTGCACGCAGTTTTGGCCTCCTTACCTGAGCAAGAAGGTACTGGCAGGGATGCAGAGGATGTTCACTAGTTTGATTTTGGAGTTGAGGGGGGTTGGCTTCTGAGGAGAGACTGAGTAAACTGGGATTATAATCATTGGAATTTAGAAGAATGAGGTGGGATTTTATAGAAACGTATAAAATTATGAAAGGAATATATAAAGTAGACATAGAGAAGGTGTTTCCACTGGAAGGTGAAACTAGGACAAGCAGATTTAGGACTGAATTGAGAAGGAACTTCTTCACCCAGAGGATTGTAAATCTATAGAATTCCTTGCCCAGTGAAGTAGTTGACACTACTTCACTAAATGTTTTTAAAGCTCAGATAGACTTTTCTTGAACAATGAAGGAATTAAAGATTATGGTGAGTGGGCGGTTAAGTGGAGCTGAGGCCATGAAAAGATCAGCCATGATCTTATTGAATGGCGGGGCAGGCTCAAAGGGCCAGATGGCCTACTCCTGCTTCGAGTTCTTACGTCCTTATGAATTACCCGGTGGTGAAACCAAAAGCATACTGATGATCCAACCTGGCTGAACAAGCTAACAGCCAGTATCTACTTTATAAGGGCATTAAACAATGGAAGCATCATTCAGACATTCTGAAAGTATGTTGTTTTCATCTGAATAATTTCCTTGGTCTTCTAGAGCACAGCGAGTGCACAACTGGTCAGCATGATGGGGTACCATGCAAAGATGAAAAGAAAATGCCTGAACATCCAATAATATGGGTGATTAGTCCCATTATGTATCCACATTGATAACGTACCTCATTGTTTGATAGAAGTTCACTCTGAATGTAATATATTCACCTCCATCACTACTTCCCCCACTACCAGGGCTAAAATTTTTAAATGACTACAAAATTCTTTTCAATGTGAAGGCATGCATGTGTTGTTTTGGTGTCCTTGTATCACACCATGTGCTAGGTAGGCTAATGATTTTGTTGGGGACAGACTGTACACAAAGGGTACATACATATAGTGAACTACAAAAACAGAAAATGCTGGAGAAACTCTGCAGGTCTGGCAACATCTGTGGAGAGAGAGTAGAGTTAATGTTTCAAAGAAAGTTTTGAAGAAAGGTGCCTGGACTCAATGTCTTAACTTTGTTTTCTCTCCAGAGATGCTGCCAGACCTGCAGAGTTGCTCCAGCAGTTTTTGTTTTTGTTTCAGATCTTCAGCATCTAGAGTAGTTTGCTTTTGTTTGTGTAGTGAGCTATGTCAGTAGTGACACAAGAGATTAGATGATGGGAAATACTCCTCAGAAAAAATCCGACTGTGTAGACTTTGTTAGGTCTAAGAGTGTGAATCATTCCTCGAATATTTAAGATGTGGAGGTGCCGGTGTTGGCCTGGGATGGACAAAATCAGAAGTCACACAACACTAGGTTATAGTCAAACTGGTTCATTAGAAATCACAAGTTTTCAGAGTGCTGCAGCTTTGTCATCTGATGGAGGAGCAGCGCATTAAAAGCTTGTGAGTTCAAATAACCTGTTGGATTATAACCTGGTATCATGTGACTTCTGATTTAGAATATTTAATTAAAAGTAATCTTAAAAAGACCTGACTACAACAACATCACTTCAGTAATGTAGAGCAGCCACATTCTTCCAAGTCTCAGTTCCACAATAGCAGAGACACCAGTGTTCTTCAGTATCTTGCCTCTCAGTACAAGCCCAGCCCTTTTTTAGTGTTGTAATCTTAAAGCAAAAAAACTTCATTAAACTATATCATGTAACATAGCTGGGAGTCCATTCTAATCTGCCACACAAAGTACCAAGAACAAATCTTTCTCACTGTGTAAATGGTTCATTCCCCATTGTGCAGTGGGATATATCGTCACTAAGTTGAAACCTTCTGGATTCACAAGTATTTACAGAAACATAATAATTAATCACAAGATACCTGTGTGCATGTGGGAAACAGAAGGGCTGGTTATCGTTGATGTCTCTTATGATAACTATTACTGTCATTGAAGCTGCATGCCGTCCAGAAAGGCTGTCTTTAGCAACAACTTCAAACTGTTGAGTTGAAACAGTCCGGAAAGGGCTACTGTCTCTGTCAATTATTGCTGACACAATCAGTTCACCTGTGACTACAATAAGAAACAAATGGTCAGTATTGAGGATAATATTTTGCTTTTCAAGCTTACAAAGATTTTTGGCAATAAAAAAAATGAAACAATGATTATGAATTATTCCCACTGGAGCAGGATCTAATTCTATGGACTCCATTCCCTTCCCTCATTGCAGTGTCAAAGCAGCCTGATGTCACTCAAATGTGACTATGGCAGTTATAGGGGATAATAAAAAACCTTCTGACATCCTACTGATACTCCTGTGATGCATCATAAAGATTGCAAAATCTTTTATTCTTGAGTAACATGACCCTGTTTATTGCACTAATCTTACATTGTAGAATGCTCTTCAATCTCCTTGTAGATATTGCTTTCTTTCGATTATCTTTTATTCACTTGTGGGATGTGGGTTTACTGGCTGGCCAGCATTTAGTACCTGGCCCTAACTATCCTTGAGAAGGTGATGGCTATAGGTAGACCCACAATGCTGTTAGGGAGGGAATTCCAGTATTTTGACCCAGCAACAGTAAAAGAATGACAAAAGTAAGAATGGTGAGTGCCTTGGAGGAGACCTTGCAGGTGTTCCCATGTATCTACTGCTCTTGTCCTTCTAAATGGAAGTGGTTGTGGGTCTTGTGTGATTGATGCAGATTCTTTGGCGTAATTTGAAAGTAATAAACTGTGAACTTGGCATTAATATGTAGACTTTTCTCTTTTTCATATAGTTAAGGAAGGCATAAAATTGTTTTCATTGCATGTAAGAGCACATGCCATGTCAAGAAGCAGACGTCCAAGGGTATGTTAATAATCAAATTGTTGGAGTTTATCCTATGGAGGACGTTTGTGTTTTGAATGGTAAATTTCCTTAGTGCCATAGAGCCATACAGATGTACAAGACAGAAGAAGGCCCTTTGATCCACCACATCCATGCTGATTGAAATGCCACATTGTTCTAATCCCATGTTCCAGCACATTGCCTTGGCATTTCTTAAATGTTATGAGGGTTTCTGTCTCTACCACCCTTATAGGTAGTGACTTCCAGATTCTCACCACCTTCTGGGTGAACTAGTCTCTCCCTAAAACCTCTGTCCCTTACCTTAACTCTGTGCTTCCTGTTCATTGATCCCTGCATCATGGGAAATGTTTCTTCCTATTTATCATATCTATGCTCCTCCTAATTTTATACATCCGAATCATGTTCCCTCTCAACCTCCTGTGTCCTAAGGAAAAGGAATACAACACTAGTCTGTCCAATCCCTCCTCATAACTGAAACTTTCCAAGCCAGGTAACATCCTAGTGAAACCCCTTTCCACTCTTTCCTGACCAGCCATATCCATCCTATAATATGGATTCCAGAACTGTACACCATAATCTAGCCGTGGCCTAACCAAACTTTTACAGAGTTCCCTAGTTCTTAAGCTGCTCTTAAACTCCTGTCCTTTCATCAGGCCTATAGTTTCTGCATGTTTGCAGCTCCTAAGTAGATGGCACATTTTTTAGATGCTAAGCCTTGTTTGTGTTGTAATGGAGAATGGTTCAACTTGCATTTCACATACCTGAGTTAATAGTGAAGTATTGATTTGTAGTGCTCATAACATAAATCAAACTGCTTAATACACCATCTTCATCCAAACCATGGTCTGTAACTTTTCCGATTACTGAATTTGGGGGTGTTTCTTCCGACATTTCAAATATTGTTTCATTTCTGGAATAGATCCAAGGAATCCAAAATACAATGTTTCACATGGTGTCAGTTCAGAAAAAATGCATTTGTCTGAAGTTACATCCAAAGCGTAAGGTAAACATTTCAGAAGTTGTTTTACTTTTTTAAAAAAATCAAAAGGAAAGTTGAAAATGGAGTATGAAAGTTTGTGTTATGCTACAATCAAAAGCTAGCATTTGTGAAAGTCATCATGAATCTTTTGAGTTGTTGGAGCAAGCCAAGTGATTAATTAATGTCCTTTAGGGAAGGAAATCTCTTGCCCACTTTTATGTCAATGAGATTTACTCCTAACTTTCCCCTGAGGAGTTCCAGCAAGAAACTCATCTGCAACAGGCCTAGGACCTGCAGCTCATCAGGCAGGGCCCCACCACCTCAAGCAGGGCAACAAGGGGATTTGAGCAAGTAATGTCAGTCTTGCCAACATCCCAAGAAAGAATTTCTTTTCCAAATGAAAATCATCTGAAATATAAATGTCAATTGGCGAAAATATGCAGCTCATCAATTTGAAGCAGAATGACAGGTTAATGTTCAAAAAGTCTCTCTCCATTGGAAATGATACTTTAGAATTATAGCATATCCTTTTCAGAGACACTAATTGATCTGTGAATGTTAAGTATTTTCTTGATTTTATGATGATTTTATTTTCACTGCTTTCCTCAAACTGCATCTGCCCTGATACAGGCTTTTTTTAAAAACACAAGATAGATCTATTTTCTTCAATGTACTTACAGCTTAAAGATGGGCCAATTGTCATTTGTGTCAATTAAAGTAACCACCACAATCCCAGAGATGCTATTACCTATTGTGTCCTTCACAGTCACTAACACAATGAATCTGTAAAAACATAAAGCAATAATCCAAATATTAAATTGCAAGAAGGTTAACAAAATGAAGGCAATTTTGAAAGGGATTGGAAAAAGATTGCTACCTGTGAAAATCTTCTTCATAATGAAATGGTCTTGCTGCAAGAATTGCCCCACTTTTCCCACTGGGATGAATAGTAACCAAAGAGGAGTTTACTGAGTACTGAAATAAAGCGAAAGTACTTGATTAGCTTCTGGGATGAACCAGTGAGTTCTACATTTATTTATCAATAATGTAAATATATAACAAATCTACCTTATTCTTCCGCTTTTTTACTTAATAATACATTCACACTTGGTGTTATTTAAGATGGAGTTTCTCAACCAATGGGAATGATGTTTCCCACTGGTGGGAAGCGAATGTCGACCAGCTGGGGAGCTGAAATACTTGCCAATGAATTGCAACTCATGCTTCTCACTAATGATTAAATCATTATCTGGTTTGTTTTATTCACAATTTCGCAATAAAACTTGTTCTCAGCAAAATACTGCAATTTTTAAGTCATTAAAATGTCCAAAAATTGTTAATTTTATGTTAATGTAAATTTAAAAATGCATTCCTTAGAGAAAAAATAATGACATTTCATTTTTATCCTTGTGGGACCAGGGATTTTGTCAAAAAGTGACATGTGATACAGGCGATGCAAAAGGTTGAAAACAGCTGATGCTGGAGACCCTGGTGTGGGAGTGGAATTCGCTATGTTTAAATCTCTGATTTAAAAATCACGGAACACCAGGTTATAGTCCAGCAGGTTTGTTTGGAGGCACTGGCTTTCAGAGAGCTGCTCTTTCATCAGGTGGCTGTGGAGTATAAGATCATACAATACAGAATTTATAGCAAAAGATCAGTGTCATGCAACTGAAATGATTTACTGAAAAAATCTCATGTGATTTTTAACTTTGTCCACCCCAGTCCAACACCAGCTTCTCCAAATCATCAATCTCTGAGGGATCAGGCAAGGACTACTAATTAAGTCCCAATATAAATCATCATCAAAGAATCCCTACAGTATGGAAATAAGCTATATGGCCCACCAAGTTCACTCTGACCCTCCGAAGAGTATCACATCCACACATCCTATCTTATAATCCTGCAATTTTTCCCCATGGCTAATCCACCTGCACATCTCTGGTCACCACTGGCATTTTAGCATGACCAACCCACCTCATCTGAATATCTTTGGATTGTGGGAGGAAACCATTGCACCTAGAGGGAACCCACACAGACATGAGCAGAATGTGCCTTCTTTACACAGACAGTCTTCCAAGGCTGGAATCGAACCCGGGTCCCTGGCGCTGTGGGGCAGCAGTTCTAACCACTGAGCCAGTTGAATTCATCTAAATGTTAGTGCAATTGGACATTGAGAATGTCTGAAACTAGGAAGAGCTCTTCATTGCACGCTAGAAACAAAGGAATCTAGAAAACAGCTAAGAACTAGCCAACCTCAAACCTCTGAAGATGTGAAGAGCCTTTACAGATCAATGTGTAGCAGCATATTTTAGAAACCGAGCCCTTTCTGAGCTGTACTGTATTGTGGTTTGTTCTCATCATCATTACTAGCTTATATAGCAAGTTAGTAATTGTATCACTGTCCTATGTTCTATGTTCTTCAGTTGTTGCTATCACAAGATAGCATTTAAAATCTGAAATTGGGCAAGAGAGAAATGAATTTGCATCAGATGTTGAATAATGGGGAAGTAGTAATTTAAACACTATTACTTGTTCTTGGATGTATCCTGTGTTTATATTCTTCTTAAAATATAAGCATAACCTTACGGCAAATAAGTATTTATATTGAAAGAAGAGAGTTGCTACTCTTTTGAAAAACCTTTTTGAAAAGGGGAGTTACCATGTTGATAAGTGGCTCCAACTGAAGAGTTGTTAATCAACAGTTTTTGATTAAATTTATATAACAAACTGCAGCAAAGCCTATTTTAATGTGTACTTCTGTCTTTGAAATGGCCTTGATGTTTTATTGTGGAGCTCTGCTATCCCCCAGCGGGCAAAATACTGTGGTCCTGAGTCCAACAGGCCAGGGAGAGAGCATTAGCTTTGTACTGATCTGGCTGATCACAACTGATTGACTATGATGCAATTGGTCTTAATATTCCATATAACAAACCATGATCCTTCCCATCATTTTCCAGCAGGAATGACCAGGAACTGATTTTATTTTAAAAACATTGTGGGTTGATTGACTTAGAATGTTGTTGATTATTTCAGGATGTTGAGAAATGTCTCAGCTGCTGTGGTGGAGTTTGTCACAGCTGTAAAAATGTGAGCAGTAGTCAGAGCAGCTTATTGAATGTGCATTAGCCTGAAGCCTCTTTAGTAAGATGGAAGTTTTTTAAAAGAAAAGGATTGATTTTTACAACTCTGTTTTTGCAGAGTGTCAACCAGGCAGGGAACATCCTGAAAGAAAACTCACATTATTATAATAATGTTGGGCTAACACAGCCTGGTAGAGGTGTTTTACTAAGTATGCCCTCTTTACTTGTTGCCATTGGTTTATCTATTTCAGAAGTTACTTACAGAAAGAATATTGTCATCCCTGTCAGGATCAATTGCTTGAACTTCGTATATAATTGCACCAACTGCTAAATTCTCCAGAAAGTCAACATATACAACTGTGAAGTAATACAAAATAAATGATCACATTAATATGTTCTTATGGATACAGATATTGTTGGACCAGTTAACACAGCCCTTTTTAACACGCAAAAACGTTATGCAAGAAATTTCTTTAGCAGAGTGACATTCGAGTAGAAATGTTGCTACAAGGGCATAGATTACTATTATGTTCTCTTGATCTCTGTGTCTGTTGCATTCTTGTACTGTACCAACTTGTGTCTTTTTTCATTAAGGCATTGGAATCTTTTCAACTTCATTTAGTAGTGAGTCCGTTTATTTTGGTGGCAGGTTCAATGGCAAAGATCTAATCTGAAGAGGTAAGGAAAGGTTTGATGAGGCAATTGATATAATGTACATGGAGTTATTAAAGGTGTTCAATACAATATCACACAATAAACTTGTGAAGAGGGTCAGAGATCAAGCAATAAAAGAGGAAATAGCAAAGTGGATACAAAATTGGCTCAAGGATAGGAAATAGAGTTACAGTTTATGGGTAGTTTTTGGATTGGAAGAAGGTTTGTGATAGTGTTCCCCAGGGTCAGTATTATGACCTTTGCTTTCCATGATGTACAGGATGTCTAGATTTTGGTGCGCAGGGGACAATTTCAAAATTTGCTAGACTTGGCATAATTACAAACTGAGGAGAACAACATAGAACTTCAAAAGGACATTCATGGAATGTATAGATAGGTGGCAGATGAATTTCAATATGGAAAAGTGTGAAGTAATGCACATTTGTACAGATAACCTAGAGAGACAGAATAAAATAAAGGGTACTGTTCTAAAGGATGTGCAGGAGCAGAAAGACCTGGGTGTAAATGTGCACAAGTTAGAAAAGGGGACGGATAGAGAGAGCTGTTAATAAGGCATGCATAATTCTAGGCTTCATATTATTAGGGAAATACAGTAATGCACAGGAGCAGGAAAGGTACAATGAACTGATATAATACACTAGGTTTATCATCAGCTAGAGTATTGTGTCTAGTTTTGGGACGACATTTTAGAAAAGATATGAATGCATTGGAGAGAGTTCAGTAGAGATTTATAGGAATAGTTCAGACCCTTCAGTGATGGGGAAAGATTGGAGTGTAGGAGGCTGTGTTTTCTTTGGAGAGGAGAAAGCTAAGAAGAGATTTGATAAAAGTTTTCAAAACCACATAAGTCTGGACAGAATTGATAGACAGAAACTGTTCCAATTTGTAAACTGAATGAGAACATGAGGACAAAGTTTTAAAGTGTTTTGCAAAAGTGTGTTGATGAAAATCTTTTTTACACAGCAAGTAGTCAAGATATGGAATGCACTGCCAGGAACTGTAGTGCAAACAGGTTCAGTTGAGGCATTTGTGAGCATATTGGATGATTATGTATTGGCACTAGGTTAAAATGCTCAGAGAGTCAATGTGGATGTGATAGACTGAATGTGAGTGAGAAAGATTGAGAGAGATATGATTGAGGCAGGTATGTGGAATTAAAGTGAAGCAGTAGAGCACCCACAATTGTCCATCTTAATGACTATCTTTGGAGGTCAAAAAGGTTTTGGCTTAAGTCTCAACAAAGAAACAGCATTTGCACCTGGTTAGAATTTCCTCTGTACTTTAAAAGGACTGCAAGCCAGTCAAGAATAAAATCCTCAACTCACCTGACTCAGAGCCCTATAGTCTGAGTAAAAATAGCATGATAAATTCCAGATTATTGCAGAATCTTTCCCTTTCTTTCCTATTATTATGACAAGAACCATCTGCAGAGTTCACTCAAATAACAGCAAAATACCATGGATGCTGGAGATTTGAAAAAGAAAGTGCTGGAGAAACTCAGCAAATCTGGCAACATCTAAGGGGAAACAAACACAGTTAACATTATGCATCCAATGATTTCTTCAGAATGCCAAATAAATGTCATTGTACTCAGAACATTATCTCTGTTTCTCTAGCCTCAGATGCTGCCAGACCTGCTGAGTTTCAACAGCACTTTATATTTTTATACCTGGAGTTCATCTTAGTTCAACCCATTTTTCCGTTTCCACTTGACTGCCTGCAGTAAATAAATTAAGTGAAAGCAACAGCAGTTCCCTTTTTCTGAAATTACGTTTGCAACTTTCTCAGTAGATCTTAGCTACCACGCTAGTCCTGAACTATCTGTTGTGTGAAAGAAAGAACTAAATTTATGCGGCACCTTTCCCAAGCTCCAGAAATTCCAACACTGCTTTTCAGTTTGGTGATTATGAGCATGAAACAATGTTAAAGCTCTTCACAGCCATCAAAAAAACTGTTGGGTAAAGAATGTTTTAAGTCTGCTCTGTTGTATATCTTTTATATCAAAAATAACAGGTACTTACAACAAGTTCTGAATAATACTATCACATTTACAACAAGTTCTGAATAATACTATCACATTTATAACTCATGCTGCCAAGTGAAAGGTAATGCCTTGATTGGTAGCAGCTTTGAGGTTGAAGTGATGTCCTTACAGTCCTATTAACCAAACAGCAGCAACATTCACCAGTGCATGTCGCTTGTATCAGAAATGGCATCGGCCAGTGTCTCTCTAACGGCCTCTGCCGCCACACTCCCACAACCACTTCGGGGCTGCAGCCAAGGGGCTGGGTTCCGTCCTTCCTTTCCCCCATCCAACGCTCCTATAGACACTGCCACCAGTCGGCCATCAGACCTTTTCTCCAATGCATCTGCTCCTCCACATGTCTAGGCCTAGCTGCAGACTGAGGGGTTGCAGTGGGGACACTCTGTAAGCAAGGATAGGTACCAGCTCACTAGGCTGCAACTCAGGGTGCTCTCTGAGTGCTCACTTACTTATTGCCTACCTGCATGCTCACATCATTCGTGCAATTCCTTCTAATTTTCTCAATGATAAAGAAGTTCTCCAAGACTTGTATAAGGGGAGAGTGAGGATGCAAGTCTCATTTTTCTTGTTATCTTATTGTTATGTAACACATGTTTGAAATTGCACCCTGACGGGAGAGGCATGCAAAGACCACATTTTTATTTCCTTTGGTTTTAGACTGTGGACTGAAAGATGTTTAGGCCAATGAGATTCTGCAAGGAGATGGCTGCTGTTTTAACTATCATGCTTATATTGTGAGTTGTGTATCATGTTGCATTTCTCCTGGAACAGTGAGAGCAAAAATTGGGTTTGATTCCAGCCTCTGGTAACTGTCTGTGTGGAGTTTGCACATTTGCCCTCCGTCTGCATGGGTTTCCTCCGGGTGCTCAGGTTTCCTCCCATAGTCCAAAGATGTGCAGGTTAGGTGGATTGGTTATGCTAAATTACCCCATTGTGTTCAGGGATGTGTAGGCTAGGGGGATCAGCCAAGGGAAATGCAGGGTTACAGGGATTGGGTAGGGGTTTGCTCTTTGGAGGTTTGGTGTATTTAAATGGGCCAAATAGCCTGCTTTCACATTTTAGGGATTCTATGATTCTATGAAGAGCAGACACCATGGATTCTATGGGTTCTGAACAAGAGGGGCAATTGCTTGATGATAAGATTTTGATTACTTCTTAACTAGGTGACCACTGCTGCATGGAACCAGGTCAAGAGAGGAACCTCTAGCCGACAAAGAGGAAGCATCAAAATCATTCTGTGTGTGTCTCTGTGTCCTGTGTGATGGTACCAGAAAGTCTCCCATAACACTTGCCTGTCACCTTTCTCTAACCCTAACCTTGATGAAGAAGGAATAAAATGTTTTCAAAGATGAATTCTCAACCAGTAACTGCAAACGGGGGACAGCGAACAAAAAACCTTGTGTCAACAGCAAAGAATAAATGGAATTGAAAACAAAAAGCAAAAACAAAAACCCATCGACTTGTGCCTTCTGGTATTATTGAATTGTATTTTCCTGTTTTGTTTTCATTTTCCACTCTTAACATTCGTGTATGCCTGCCACTTTGTGTCTGTCTGGGAGAAAGTGAGGGCGGCAGATGCTGGAGATCAGAGTCAAAAAGTGTGGTGCTGGAAAAACACAGCAGGTCAGGCAGCATGAGAGGAGCAGGAGAATCAATGATTCGGACAGAAGCTCTACACATTTCTGATGGAGAGCTATTGCTCGAAATATTGACTCTCCTCCTTGTCAGATGCTGCCTGACTGGCTGTGCTTTTCCAGCACCACACTCTTTGACTTTGTGCCTGTCTGTTTGTGAAGGGGGAATGTTCTAAAAGGGGCAGAGGCTTAAGTTATAGAGAGTTATAGGGTAGCAATTCAAAATAAACAGTTATTTTTATAAGTATAGAAACCTAGGGAGCGTTTTCTTTTAACCCGAGAATCATCAGCTGGATAGACCAGGGACTTTGGACAGTTTGACTAAACCTTTTCATATTTGTGACCTCTCTGGGAATTGTGGGAATTGATTTTCAGCACGTGACATTGTGACAACAGCACTATTGAAGAAAACTACTCATGCTCTCTTGTTTTTGAAACATGTGACTCAGAAATCACTCTCTGATTGGGCAACTCTTCAAGAACTTTGCTCCCTTCAAGCTTTTTTCCTCCCTGAAGTGAAGAAGGTTTTCTAAGATTACAAAGGGATCTTAATCAAAGGGTCAATGGGCTGAAAAATGGCAAATGGAGCTCAATCTTGATAAATGAGAGGTATTACATTTTGGTACAACAAGCAAGGATAGGGCTTATACAATTAGTGGTAGGGAGCTGGGTAGTATTGTAGAGCAGAGCGACCTAGGAGTTCAGGTATATAATTGTTTGAAGTCTGCGTCACATATAGACAGGGTGGTAAAAAGGATGTTTGGCACGCTTGCCTTCATTGCTCAGTCCTTTGAGTACAGGAGTTGAGAAGTCATGTTGAGGTTATACAGGACTTTCCAGAGGAAGTGGTGGATGCAGGTACAATTACAATGTTTAAAAGACATTTGGATAAGTACATGAATAGGAAAGGTTTTGCAGGGAAATGGTTCAGGAGCAGGCAGGTGGAACTAGCTTAATTTGGGATGATGGTCGGCATGGACTTGTTGGACTGAAGGGTCTGTTTCCATACTATATGTCTCTATGACTCTATGAACATCTCTGCCTACCTCCATTTGCAAGATTATCCAGGAATCTTGGGGGCTCATTAACATCACTTAATAAAACTGTAAGTGTTCCAAAGTCTGAATATCCCTTATTATCTGTAACATAGATTAACAGGACGTAATTGGATTGAGTTTCGTAGTCCAGTCCAGGATTGTCTGAGACCGTCACCTGAAATTTTAAAAAAAATGAGAATTCATTTTGCTTGAAGCTCCATGAAACTGCGCTGTAATAATTCAAAATACAAAGAAAGGCACTTTCAACATGTAGCTGAGCTTACAACTTGCGGCACAGGTGACTTTGGAAGGAGGTTGTGGTGTGCTGCTGGTTAGATTACTTCATTCAATTTACAACCCCAATTACAAAGCCGTTTTTGAAAAAAAGGATGTCATGTATCTAATAGGGTGGAGAAACCCATACCTCTGCCATTTAGGATAGTGACAAAGCTCTCGGTTTAGAACATCCAAATTAAACATTTTACCGGAGTCACGGCTAAATGGCGTTGAGCCTTATGTATTGCCTTCAGATAAACCTTGAGAATTTATAATCAACATTTACATGTGGACAGAAGAAGAAAAATAATACAGAGAAAAATATACAATTTATAACCCATTTAATGTGATGTTCGGATGTACCTTGGTTGCATTTGCCAGTGACGCTCACATCAATAAGAAGATTATTAATTGTTTATTATTTGGACATTAAATCTCTTCAGGTGATGGATGAGCATTAATTGTTTACTCACCTGTGCCTATGTGAAAGTAAAAGGTATGGAATGTTTTTCAAGGTGCATGATGTGTTATGTATGAATCTCTATAAATAAATGCATTTAAGAGTATAAAGGCATGGCTCCAGTGTTATATTCTTGACTATTTGGCTATCTGAGTTCCAACAACCATACTTTAGTCTTTTAGGTCCAAATGTCTGACCACCTGGAAGGAGAGCTAAGTGAGAACAGCTACAAAAGTGAGCATGAATTCACCTCCAGTGAAATATAGAGCTATCACATCAATTTTCCCATGTTCTCCAAAAACATTCCCCTCTTCTGAGATCTTTCTGATGCAACTTTTGTCACCAAAACCCACCTCTGCAAATACTTGTCCCTTTAATAGCTAACAGTCCCACTTCTTCTGTGGAGAAAGTGAGGACTGCAGATGCTGGAGATCAGAGCTGAAAAATGTGTTGCTGGAAAAACGCAGCAGGTCAAGAGAATCGATGTTTCGGGCATAAGCCCTTCTTCAGGAATCAACACTGTGCAATGGTGACCATGAAGATCCTATTAATTGTTCCTGAAGAAGGGATTATGCCTGAAACGTCGATTCTCCTGCTTCTTTGATGCTGCCTGACCTGCTGCGCTTTTCCAGCAACATATTTTTCAGCCCCACTTCTTCTGTGCCCTTCATTCCAAAGAGCAACCAACTTTTGCCAACATGCTGCACTCGCAGTAGTAATTTCGAGCTTCACAACACAGCAGTGTCTGCTCTGTGTCTATCACCCCTCTGCCTCTGTTAAGACATATGTAAAAATTATCATTTCATATTTCAAAAGGTTTCAGTTTGACTTCCCACGGCAATCAGATCAGGTGGGCCAGTCTCTGCGTGGAGAGTTTTATGGATAACCTCACTATCTGCCTCCTCAGACCATTCTGTATTACCACAGAGAGAAGGTGGGATGATGATTAAATCATTTTACCTGTAATTCAGAGGTACATGCTCATGTTCCAGGGACAAAGGTTCAATTCGCACCCTAATAGATGTTGTTAATTAAATTCAATTAATTAATATTTCTAAAATTGAAGCTAGACTGTACAATGGTGACCATGAAGATGCTATTAATTGTTATAAAAATCCATGGATACATATATCCCACTGATTTCTGGTATAATTCTTTACACATTCTGGATTAGTGGTGCTGGAAGAGCACAGCAGTTCAGGCAGCATCCGAGGAGCATCGGATGCTGCCTGAACTGCTGTGCTCTTCCAGCACCACTAATCCAGAATCTGGTTTCCAGCATCTGCAATCATTGTTTTTACTTAATTCTTTACACAGTCAGGTCTATTTGTTAAGTGATGTCCAATAATGGATTCACATTTAATGTTGGACACAGTGATCTGAGGTTTGCAAGTAAGGACTGGTAGAGCATGAAATGCACACTACTCACTACAATGGTCCAAGGCATATTTATTGGGTATGGTTAGCCAGTCAATGAGATGTATGATTTGCATACCTGACATCACACTGATACCAAAACTTGAATATCAAGTTACTCATTTGTCTGGTAGACAAAATATCATCTTTTTAGGCTTGACAGCAGTATTTAGTCAGTGGAGAGAATCACTAGTGTTTTTACTGCGGAGTAGGAGTCTGAAACAGTTAGCTTCATCTGTTGTTCAAATATTTGAAGTACCTTTTCCTTCCTGGGGAATCTGAGGTGGACTGATCAGGGACAAAAGTAATGGCCATGAGAACTTTTATGGGTTTGCATGATATACAGCTAATAGCTACTTGTTTACTTGCTCATGGGATGTTGCTGGCTGGATGAGCATTTATTGTCCATCTCTAATTGCCCTTGAAAGTGGTAGTGAGCTGCCTCCTTGAACCACTGCAGTCCTTGTGGTGTGGGTGTAATCATTGTGCTATTGGGGAGCCAGTTTTAACACATAAATCCTCATTCTTTGTAGGAAAAGGAATTCATCCATACATTGTACCTTTTGCATGGAGGAAAGAGTCATGGATACTGCTAATTGCTACTGCATTCCATTAGGTAATACCTTGACCAAATGGAGTCCACTGTCTGGTCTGAATTTCTTCAGCTAACTAGGATTGACAATTGACAGTTTACACTGCATCTATACACCAACCATAGACCAGTACTTCTCATGCTATATAAATTAATATTCTCTTTTCTCATTTGCAAGCCAATGCATGACAAAAAAACTTTAGTTTTTTTAGATGTCTTTTGAGCAATGTTCAAGTTCTCTCCTCATGAAGGAAATATGATGTTCTTGGCTGGTCTGGCCGACATGTGACTCCAGACCCACAGCAATGGTGATTTGATTTTACCTGCCCTCTGAAGAAGGGATAATGCCCGAAATGTCGATTCTCCTGTTCCCTAGATGCTGCCTGACCTGCTGCGCTTTTCCAGCAACACATTTCCATCTCTGATCTCCAGCATCTGCAGACCTCACTTTGCCCTCTGAAATGGCCTAGCAAGCCATTCAATTATACTGAAATACTACAAAAAGTCAAACAATGTGGACTGCAGCAGTTTAGAACTGAAGTAGTTTAAGGCTCGAGGAAAGTTAGGAACAAGCAACAAAAGTTGGCCTTGCCTGTGAAACCCACATCCCCAAGAAAGAATCAAATTTGACAAAGTTATTTTAAATGTCACTATTTTGTGAAGTCAAACCTTCACAACAATATCACAAACTTCTGACATTTGGAACATGGCAAAGCTGTTATACTTAGAATAATAACACCAACATATGGAAATAACTAATGGGGAAGACTATCTGATCCATTAAGCCTACTCCAGACAGTTTAGATTAGATTAGATTAGATTACCTACAGTGTGGAAACAGGCCCTTCGGCCCAACAAGTCCACACCGACCCGCCGAAGTGCAACCCACCCGTACCCATATACCTAACACTACAGGCAATTTAGCATGGCCAATTCACCTGACCTGCTCATCTTTGGACTGTGGGAGGAAACCGGTGCACCCGGAGGAAACCCACACAGACAAGGGGAGCATGTGCAAGCTCCACACAGTCAGTCGCCTGAGGCGGGATTTGAACCCAGGTCTCTGGTGCTGTGAGGCAGCAGTGCTAACCACTGTGCCACCGTGCCGTGATCAATGAGACATTGTGGGTACATGGAATGTTTAATCTTCAATGAAAGATTCCAGAGAATTTCCAGAAGCTACTTCTCTCTCCCTTTAGATGATTAAAACTAGTCCAGGCAGGCACATTGGACATGTTCACATTATTTAGCGTGTTATCCGTATATGATAAGGTCTTTGCCAAAGTCAGAAACAAGCCCAGTCCCTGACAAAGGTTTGGAGAGTCACTTGCTGTGCAGGTTGGAGATCTGCTTCAAAGGGAAGATGAGAACTATCAAACATTAAGACAAGCCCCACTACTGTGTACCCTGTGTGTGTGACACCTCAGTCCTCCCACCCAATTAAACTAATAATCATTCAGTTGATGCATAATTAAGTACTCTAAGTAATTCTATTAAATCAAGTAAATTTGAATATTTCTAACATGAACAAATACAACTTGTTTTTAGTTTCTTTGATTTTCAAAGATTTTCCAAATGAATTTTCTACATCCTAACATTGTACAAATTATGTACAATTTCCTAACACCACAAAAAGAAATAGCAAAGAAAGAAGCGATCATTCTTTCAATTTATGGAAGACTTTAATACCAGGGACAGAAGATGAGTGGAATTGACAGTCACCAGATTTCCCCTCTCCCCGAACGTTAATTTAATTTCACTTAGTAATGCTAATTTTAAAATGGCCTTACCTCCAAGTACATGTCAGTTATAATTGAGATAGCAAAGAAGTTGTTGACTGGATTGGTATTTGCTATTTTCGGAGTTAATGTAATTTCAGTACTTGTTGCAACAACTGAAAAGTTGAAGATAGCAACTCCTGCAGGAGTGTCTTCTTTTATTGTTACAGTAGCTGGTAGATTCTGTACCTTGATAAATCCTCTGACACCTTATAGAAAATTAGAAAAATGCTTCACATTATATTAAATTGTGGTAAAAACAAGATCTGGACATGCTGGAAACCAGAGTCTAGATTAGAGTAGTGCTGGAAAAGCACAGCAAGTCAGACAGCATCCAGGGAGCAGGAAAATCGACGTTTTGGGCAAAAGCCCTTCATCATGAATAGAGGCAGGGTGCCTGCAGAGTGGAGAGATAAATTATATTAAATTGTGTTGGTTATCATTAAAAAGTAACAAGAGTAGAAGATGATGGAAGTTACTTGGCAGTTCTGACAGTTCAGTGAAGGGAGAGAAACAGTTGACATTTCAGGTTTGTGACCTTTCACATTGTGAGCATTTAAGGCAATTTCAAGGATTGTAATAGTTTCTCTAGATATATAGAAAGGAACAGAGAAGTGCCAAAGTAAGCATAGGCCCTCAGAGAATGAGATTTGGGAAATAGCAAAAGGGAACCAAGAAATGGCAGATGAGTTTAATAAATACTTTGCGTCAGTCTTCACAGTTGAAGACATTCCAAAAATAGTAAATAATCAAGGAGTAAGATGTGGAGGAGGAAATAAAAACAATTAGTATCACTAGATTAAAAAGTACTAGAGAAACTAAGGTCGATATGGTGGATTGTTGGATCTGGTGGATTGCAATCTATGATAATCAATCAAGTTCACTACAGAAAGAATGGATGCACTGATAGCAACTTTTCAAGAATCTTTAGATTCTGGAAAAATATTATAGGATTGGAAAACTGCCAATGCAACACTCTTATTTGAAAAAGGAAGGAGACAAACAAAAGCAGGTAACTATAGCCCAGTTAGCTTAACATCTGTCATTGAGAAAGCTGGAGTTGGATGTGAAGTCTAAGACAAGTTTTATGTATAGCTATTTATGTGTTCTGAGTCTATGCCAGTATGAATAAAACTTTGCTCAAGAGATTTTTTATGTTGGAATTGGCAAGGTTAGTATGCATTGACTATAAATTGCATTAAAGATAAACAGACTCAATGCTCTTCCCTCCCTCAAATCTGTCACATTTGTATATATTGTCGCTTGCCGTGGTTGCTGTTAATATTACTGTCTTGTAAAACTTCAGAGATATTATCTGTTCTATAAAAGTGTGTAGTATTTGTTCATACTGGAAGGAAGGTGGATATTTCTGATGTCAAGTTATCATCTATGAACAAACAGTAAGTTGTTCCATTTGAATTTTTCTCCTGAATTCTAAACGCTGAGTTCAATATGACAACATTAACACAGCATCTTTAATGCACAAAAAATATTTCAAAGGATTTTACTGGCCATTATCAATGATTTACATTGAGTTGTTTTTGATGCAAATCTTGGTCAAAGCAGTAGATTCTAAAGAGTGGCTTTAAAAAGAGAAGGAGGTAGAAAGGTAAGGGCTTTAAGAAAGTAATTCGAGAATTTAGATGCTTGGCAGCAGAAGGTGCAGTAACCATGCAAGGAGTGGTATGAAAATCAGTTAGAAAAATCAGAGTGCAGAGATCTTGGGTGTTCTAACAGCTTACAGAGATAGGGGATGGTGAAGCCATGGAGAGA
Source organism: Chiloscyllium plagiosum (assembly GCF_004010195.1). NCBI lineage: Eukaryota > Metazoa > Chordata > Chondrichthyes > Orectolobiformes > Hemiscylliidae > Chiloscyllium > Chiloscyllium plagiosum. The sequence continues at coordinate 12,166,258 of NC_057728.1, forward strand.
TTTAAACACTACGTTTAATGAAAATTTTACAGTCAAGGTGTTGCTGGATAAGGAATCAATGCAGATCTGTGAGGGCTAATGTTTGAACTGAGCTTGACACTAACTATAGTACAAGCAGCAACATTTTGGATGAGCTCAGAGGTGGGTGACTAGAAGTTTCAAGTCTAGATAACAAAGTATAACAATGTGTAATCACGTGAAATAAACCTGCCACATCAATACATTCAGTAAAATTAACAGTATGAGTTTAATCACAATTCAATTATTATTTTTAGTGCAAGGCTCAGACTATTACATACACACAGTTTATATCATTCTCACATTCTTATCTTGTTGTGTTTAAACTTGTCAATAATTTTGTAACTTGTTTACACTTTGTAAAAAGAAACATTTGATAAATATTTCCCAAAATTACACGTTTGGGAAGCACTGTATCATTTTTTTAAGGATGCAATATAACAAAGCATGATATCATTAAATATATTATCTACTAAGTGCCAATGGATTACATAATAAATCGAATTTTGTTTGTTTAAAAGTACAGTGGTAGTGTTAAGCATTTATGAGAAGTAAAGCAGCTTTAAATCCAATCAGCAGTTGCAACGTGTATAAAGAAACTTACCAGGTATTTCTCCTCGGAAGGAGAAGTCGACAATGAGGCACATTTTAAGGATGCCGCCAATTATGTCCATGTTTATTTGCCACAGAGCTTCCTGTCCTTGTTGCTTAGCCTTGTGGCAGTGTGGGAGTTGACTGCTCTAAAGCTCTGCACACAATCAAGCTGGATCATTTGTGGTTTGTGCAAGCTACTTGGCCAGCTTATTTGATCTGAAATGTGTAATGGGCAAGCCCAGTGAACCACATCACAACACCATTAGGGAGTCAGCTCACCATGGCCCTAGCAACTTTCCAATTTCTTTGTGTTTCCTTTTCATTATCAATCACTTTATTGAAGCATTGTTAATACACTTACTGTTAAAAATTATGAGTGTGTTCTGAGACAATATACAACAAAAGTGGAATAATATACACATTGTAAGGCGTGGATTGTTGTTATTAAGGCACTCTCCACTCAACAACTTCATTTTGGAAATTCTCCACTTTCTTTTCTATTGCAGATACCTTTAGTGACCAGTTTCATGGCTAAGACTCCAGAATCCAGCATGTTTATGCTCGTGATTTGTTGCTGAACGTCCCTGTCCACTCAGTGTGGTGGAGAGACTCTTTCTCTTGCCACTCTACCCTGGCCTGAAATTGGCTGCCTAAATTGTACAGAACTGTAGGCCATGGAAGGTGTTTGGAACTCAGAGAGGGAATCAGAAAATGGCAGCTCAGAAGCAGTTCTTCCTTCGGTTATCAAATAATAAAGTACTTGGATGGTTGGCAAGATCCTCTTGTGCAAGTTATTAAATATGTAAGCGTCTTCTTCCAGTATTAACATTGTAGCAAATTGCTGTCGTCATTTGTGTATGGCATTATAAGAGCAGTGGTGTGGGGAAATGTTTCATGTTACAGTTTTATATCAGTAAATCCATTCATATATGGACAGATGTGTCTGGCATCCTGTGATCAGACTAGATTGATGCAAACACATATTGAAACACTGTTTTCCTGATTTAATACAACTTTCTGACAGCTAAGGCAAGTGAGTCCTTGGATACTCTTAAACGTTTAGTGACGCCTCCATGAAGTATGTATTCACCTTCTTTGATGTTCAACCTCTTCTCCTCATTGTGTGCTTTATCCTCTATTACTTTCTTACGACCTGCTAATTGACTGAAATCTGTCTGGTAATTTGGGTAGAAGAGAACTATGTTTGGAAGGACATTTTACAAGATTCTTTCCTGATATGAGGGCCTTCATATGCTGTAGATAAAGGTTGAGAAATTATAGCCAATGTGGCCACTATTTTATGATTTCTGTGGTAGAACCTGCATGCTAGGTTCCATCACAGGTGCAAAATCTTGCAACAATTGCCATTATATATCATTAAAAATACACTTGATCTCACATATACTTCTAAATTGCAAATTATCAGGTTGAACAACTAAATATCAAAATTCTGCAGTTTAATTTATGTAATCTAATAAGTGTAGAGTCATAGAGTTATAGAATCATGCAGCACAGAAACAGACTCTTTGGTTCAACCATTACATGCAAACCATAATCCCAAACTAACCCAGTCCCACCTGCTTACGCCTGGCCCATATCGCTCCAAACATTTCTTAATCATGTACTTAACTAAATGTCTTTTGAAGGTTGTAACTGTACCCACATCCACCACTTCTTCAGGAAGTTCATTCCACACACGAACCTCTCTCTGTGCAAAAAAAGTTGCACCCTTGTCTTTTTTAAATCTTTCTCCTCTCGCCTTAAAAATATTCCACCCTATGGAAAAGATACCTGCCAATCACTTTATCTATACCTCTCATGATTTTAACCACCTCTACAGAGTCACCTCTCAACCTCCTACCCTCCAATGGAAAAAATTCTCAGCCTTTCCTTATAACTCAAACACTCAATTCCTGACAACATCCTGTTAAGTCTCTTCTGAACCCTTTCCAGCTTAATAATATCCTTCTTATAACAGGGTAACCAGAATTGGACATAATACTGTAGAAGAAGCCTCACTAACATCTTGTACAACCTCAACATAATGCCCCAACTCCTATACTCAAAAGTTTGAGCAGGCAAGCATGTTAAACACCTTCTTAACTCCCCCCGCCGTCTACATGCGATGTAAACTTGAAAGAATTATGTACCTGAAGTGAATGAGTGCTTATTTATAACCAATTTTCAGCTTCTTTTGGCATCTTAAAAGGCCGTGATGCAGTTGATATAATAACAGATCGCTTTATTTATATGGAATCAAGTCAATGCTAAAAACAATTTTCGAAACCATTTACTAAAGTGATATAATTTCAGAAATTGGCCCATTCTACTGGAAAATTTCACTGACCTTTCACTTTTAATAACCACGCAAAGATAATCTAAGAAACTAGAAGCCAATTAATATCATGTCAGTTGCAGGCACATGACTGTACTAAAATCTGTTATTAGGGACAGAATGATGGAGCACTTTAGTTGATATAAGAGAGTTAATATAGATTTCAGTTATATGTAATGAAACTAGTTGAAAATATCAAGGAGATTGTTAACACGGTAGATAGTGAATGTTCCTAGATGTTATTTTTATGGACTTTTAGATGTTGCTCAGAAAGGTTTCAAATACAAGATAATTAAAAAAATGATCATTATGGAAATGGAGGCACTCTAATGGCTTGCATATGGAATTGTTTAGGGGTAAGAGGCAGAGAGTAGGGATATTATGTGCTTGATTATGACTGATTGTATTTTTCAGTGATCTGCAATGGGGTCACAGCTTTTCATTATATTTGTAATTGACTTAAATGAAGAAATAGAGAGCCATATATTTAAGTTTGCTCATTGCACTGCATTAGGGCCCAAAGTAAATAGTATAGATGGAGCAGAATTTTGCAAAGGAACACTGACAAATTAAGTGTGGCAAAATTGGTTAATATGGATCTATGAAAGGGAAGTCACATCTGACAAGTTTGTTGCAGTATTTTGAGGATGCTACTTGTAGCACAGATAATGGACCTTGTGGATATGTTGTTTTCAGATATTCAGGAGGTTTTTGATCAGGCCCTACATAAAAGGTTAGTAAATAAAATTAGAGCACAAGGGATTATATGAGTATGGATTGAGAATTATTTAGTAGAACACAAAGCAGTGAGCGTAAATAAACAGATCACACTTAGTATAGCAGGCTGTTATTAATGGGTTACCACAATGATCAGTGCTAAGTCCATAGCTGTTTATAATTTACATGAATGATTTGGATGTGAGGATCATTTGTCATATTTTCAAATTTGCTGATGACTCCAAACAGGATGGTAATGTAAATTATGAGGAATGTGCAAGGACTGGAGAGGGTAAGTGAATGAACTGGAACATGGCAAGTCAGTGTGACGTTTATTTGTTTTGTAGGAAAAAAACAGAAAAACTGGATCTTTCCCAAATAGTGAGAGGTTGGGAAATGTGTGTGTCCAAAAAAAAGATCTTGTCCATGATATGATTGCAAGCATGTGCAGCAACCAATTACAAAGACAAACAGTTTGTTCACCCTCATTGTAACAGGATTTGATAACAGAAATGAAGACGTCTTGGTGCAGTTTCATAGTGCTGGCGAGACTTCACCTGGAATATTATGTGCGGGTTTGGTCTCCTTATCTAAGGAAGGATATACTTACCATGGAGGGGTTACCAGATTAATCCCTGGAATGACAGGATTGTTTTTTGAAGAGCGAGTAAGGAAACTGGGAGTGAAATATTTTCAGTCCCAATCAATTTTGGCAATGGTGAGTCAATCAAAAAATATGATGAGATTGGAAAAGTAAAATTATCAACTTTGAGAAAAATCAAGTGTGATTCAGTAACCAAGTTGTGAACCAAAGTGAGAATCTCATCAGTGAGATTCATAAAGCCCACTGACACCTTACATTGTAATGCTGCAGCAAGGACACTTGGTGTGTAGGGACAGGAACACAGCACATGAATTCAACAGGAGGCTTCTCAGGGTCTTAGCTTGCTCTTTTGGTGTTCACTCACTTTGCACCTGTTCAGATGTTCACAACATCCCTGACCCGCCTTGCCCTATTGCACTATTCCCCAAAGCCAGAGGTTAAAGGCTCACAGTGCTTCAGTCTTGCCTTGTCACAGTCACAAAGCCAGGCAACCTATCCTGGTTTGAGGGCAGTGATGAACATTCTGGTGTATAGCACCATATTAGATCAATCTCACACCTGCATTTGCCAGCAGCGTACACACACAAATACAATGTGCATGAACAAAATGGACATGTCTCAAAGGGGCGTAGTCCTGTGTCAAATCAAAGGGGGCACCCTTCAGTCAGGGGGCCCAGACACAGGAAGGCAAGTACATTGTCCAATCTCAGTCAAGGGGCTTGGGGGGTCATGGTCAGTCAGTCTCTTAGATATCCAGGAGGCCACAGTCAGTCCTGCTCATCCAATGCAACCAGTCATGGTACGTCAGTTGGGGAGCAGAGAGATTCGTCAGGTGTCCGGTCACTCCTCAGTTGGTGCTATCTGTCCCAGGGGTCAGCACAGTGAAAGACAAGATGATTCTGCAGGGGCCACTTCTGTGATAGGGATGTTGGAAAAGTATTTTATGTGAAATTGGAGACAGCATGCTGGGTTGCACAGGAGACTGTCGTGAATTCAGGAGGTGACAAACTCAGTATATAATGGATATTGCAAAGCTTGGATTGCTCTGAGAGGAACCTGCAGTACAGTCCAGACTGAATGTGTCCCATAATCCTAGTATGCTGTGCCATGCACAACTGAAGCAGGAAAAAAGGGGATATGATGGATGCTGAAGAGCTAGGAGGGACTACAATCTTCCAAGGATGAAGATGGGGACACTGAGCAGGAGGAACATCAGCTTCAACATCATAGAGCAGTGCAGCACTGGGCACAACAGGACATACTTAACTGATACCCTAGTCCAGGAAATATGACCCTGGTGCAGCAATCACTCAGTGTCTATGAGTTTGTTGTGGTTTGAAAGACAAGTGCTCCCTGTCTGTTCCCAGACACAAATGTCTGGACGTGGATGTTTCTTCACTTTTGCTATTGTTGAATAAAGGTGAACAGGTTTCAAGCATTTGAAGTTTTTCCAGTATGTGATACTCCCATGTTGAACGGTGAGATGTCAGGCTACACTGAGCACTGGGCAAAGAGTACCACTGCTTCAGACATCACTCTAAGATGGAATGATGCCAAGGACAAGCCCTAAGTTGTAATATTTTTATGAATATGAACTTGGATTTGCAATAACTGGGCACCTATGGACCCTCAGAAGCTTTTCCCTTCAGTTCCCCACCTACTCCGTGCATTGTGAAGGTCAGCTCCTGACTGACATCACTCCATCTAGTGCCTGGCCAGGCATTAAAAATGGCGGGGCACCTCGAGGTCCCTGCAGTGGCTAATGCTTCTGCCCCAAGCAAAAGGGAAGGTAGCAGGCTTGAGGATTGGTGTGTAGCTAATGGCATGAGATTCAGAGTATAGTTAGGGAAAAATGCTTGGGCTCCCAAGTAGAAACAACTCTCCATGAAACTCGCTAAAACTGACACAGGGGTTTTTCTGGTAAAATGCAGCCCATTATCTGTAGTCTCAAAGAATGAGACGTGATCTCATTGAAACTTTACAGGTTGGATGTAGATAGGATGTTCCCCATGGCCCATGATGAAGAGACATAATTTCGGGATAAGGAGTTGATCATTTAAGACCGATATGAAGAGGAACCTTGTCACTCAGAGAGTGGTGAATCTATGGAAGTCTCGATCCCAGGGGACTGTGTAAACTCAAATAGTAAGCATAGAGTCAGAGAGTCATTGAGCTGTACAGCACAGAAACAGACCCTTCAGTCCAACTCATCCAGATATCCTAAATAAATCTAGTTCCCATTTCTCAGCATTTGGCCCATATCCCTCTCAACCCTTCCTATTCATATACCCACCCAGATACCTTTTATAGAGCAGATTCAAACAGAAATTGCTGGGTTTCTTGAGACACATGAAATTAAGGGATATGCAGATAGTGTGAGAAAACGTCATCAATGAGATGACCAGCCATGATCAAGAATGACATAGCTGATTTGATGGGCTGAATGACCTACTCCTGTTCCAATGTGGCAAACAGGGTTCATTGTGGGGAAGAGTGAAGGCTTGCCAGAATACTGGGGTGAAAGGGTTACACTGCATAAAGGTTGCATGTATTTTCTTTAACAGAACATTTGTTTCCAATGCGGAACTATAGCACTGCCATTAAAACTAGCTGCCAGATCCACCTGCACATGTGCAATTACACCTGTGATACACAGCCTGTCGCTCTGGATGCACTTTTAAACAGTTCCAAAGGTCTTTGTTGTATCTTTAAGTCATGATCTCTGAAAAACTGATGAGCCTTAATGCCGATGATTTGCCATAAATTATGGTCAGACTGATTTTGGCACAAGTTAAAATAAGTTCTGGCAAGAATAGCCTTTTTCCAGAAAATTAAAAGGAAATAGGTCTGTACAAAATTCCAAACACAATCAGTACTTCGAATGCTATGCTTAAGGGGGTGGGTTCCATCTCGTCGGCCCGTGTGGCCTTATTTACACTTATTTATGATACAGAGCATGTTGCTGCAGTATCCAAGTAAAAAAGCAACACTCCAATTTGGTGTTAAGAAGGGTCACTGGACCCAAACCAACAATTCTACTTTCTCTCCACAATTCCTGCCAGACCTGCTGAGTTTTTTCCAATAATTTTTGTTTTTGTTGCTGACTCCAGTTCATGTGCACAGTGGTGGTGTGCTGGCCACAAATATAGCCTTCCCGTACGATACACAAGAGTAATCTAATTGAAGTCTTTGAGACAATTTGATAAGCTACATGGAATAATAGTGGAGTAAGAGGCATAATTGTAAAATCAAAGCTATGTCACTCAGAAATGTCCTTCAAACAAAGGGTGATGGAGATCTGGAACTCATTCCTCAAACCAACCCATGACTGCACCCAAGAAAACATTCAAACTAAAGCATGGTAGATTTTTGTGAGGTTAGGACATGAGAAGTGACCTTATGAAGGTTTATAAAATCATGAAGAACACAGAAACATACCCTTTAGTCCAACCCGTCCATGCCGATCAGACATTAATCTAGTCCCATTTGCCAACACTTGGCCCATATCCCTCAAAACCCTTCCTAGTCATATACCCATCCTGGTGCCTTTTCAATGTTGTAATTGTACCAGCCTCCACCACTTCTTTTGGCAGCTCATTCCATACAGGCATAAGTTGCCCCTGAGGTAGTAATAGAACTGAGGCAGGCACAATGTGCTGAATGGCTTCCTTCTGCACTATAACAATTCTGTGATTTAAGTTTATTTTAATGTCTGACATTCTTCACATTTAAAATCCAACAGTTGTGGTACAGCAGAAGTTCAAATCACCTCAAACCTATGCAGCACGGTACAGCTCGAGCAGCTACTGAGACCTTCCAAGAGACTGCCAGTTGCAGAACAGATTCCAATTATTCTTCCAATCGAAGCAGGAGGAGATCTGAAAATAAAAATCACATTTTTCTCGTGTAAGTACATATAGGATATACAACACTAAAAGAGATTATTTGACTTAAGCAGTTTTACTGAAGGTTATGGTCTGCTCTAGCCTTGACCTCCTTTCTAATGTAATTCTACCAGCAAAAGCCATTATTTCTGTCACCCTTATATGCTGATTAGTATTTAATTAAATATATAATATATTCCAACACTTCCCGTGGTTGCTTGTTCCTCAAAGTTACCACTCTCTCTCTCTTTGTTTCTTTTAATTCCCTATTTGATTTCTTAGTAATTATCTTAAATGGATGAGTTCCTCGTTTTGCTCTTCCTCATAGGTAACAAACACTGTCTCTGAGTCTATCTGTCAAACCTTTTCCAGCTTAAAGACTGTCAGTAGATCACGCCCTCAGTTGCCCCTTTTCAAAAGGAATGTGACCCAGTCTGTTTATTTTCTCTTAATAAATAGTTACAATTCTGGTAACAACTTTGTAATTTTGCTTTTGCAAAACATGGTGAGTAGAATTGTATTCCATATTGTTCTAACCAACATTTGCTATAAATTGAATGTCACTTCTATATATTTCAATTCTATCAGTCCAAAACAAACCCACTTGTGGTTTGCTTTACTTTAAGAGCTTTGTTAACCAGTATTTGCTACTTGTAGTAATTAGTGTATTTGTGCTCCTAGATTTCTATTCAGATTCTTCTTTTCCATGCAATAAACTAACCTCCTTAATTTTCCGTCAAAATGTAACATTTCACACTTAACTATATTGAAATTATTTTCCTAATTATTTGTCCATTCTCCAAGTTTATTAGTGTTCGCCTTTAACTTTTTGTAGGCCTCTTCAGTATGGATGAACTCTCTAACCCCAATTTGGTTTCACTTGAAAATTTAGACCTTTTCGCTTCCGCTGTCTAAATCTTTAATATAATGTGAAAACAAGAATGGTCCTGCACTGATCCGTGTTGAATATTCCTTCCATCTTCTGCCATTCTGAATAATTAACTATTATCCCTACTTTCTGCTTCCTTTCTAGAAGCCAGGTATTGTCCATTCTGCTACATTTTCCTTGACTCCTCACTCTCGAAACCTTATCCATTTGTCCATTATCATGGAATTACAGAATCACAGAGATTTATGATATGGAAGGAGATCATTCAGTCTATCATAACCATGCTGGCTGACAAAATGCGGTCCAACCTAGTCCCATATTCCAGTGCTTGGTCAGTAGCCTTGGAGTTTTTATGGTTTAAATGTTATCAGGGTTTCTGCCTCAGTGTAGAGACAGATTAAGATCGTGAGCAAGATGGAGGCAGAGTAAATGAAAGGAGTGGATGAAAGGGGGAGAAAGGAGGAATGAGGGAGATTGAGAAAGAAATATGTAAAACTCTGCAAAGTGAACAAGGTAGTAGAGAATTCTAGATGCAAGGAAAGGATGGGATCAGGAAGACTCAAGGACAGAAGCAAAAAGAGAGAAAAGATCAAATATTCAATGAATGAGGAAAAGAGGGAATGAGGAAATGGCTAAAAGAGGTGATGGTGGAGATGAGAGAGTATGAGAAAGAGGGAGGCTGAGAGAATGCAGATATAATGGAATAGAAAGAGAGTAAAACCCAGTCAGCTCATCAAAATTGCTTTGGGCTGGGTTGCAGAAGTATTTTAATGGAAAATTTATAATCACAAAGGGATGTCAATGAGTGCTGCACAATGTCTGTACTCATAATGTCTGGCTCTGAATGGGGTATCTAGGTCCTCGTCTTTGAAAGTTAATTTTGCTGACTCGCTGATTAACAGTACTTTTATTCCCTGCTGTCCCTGCCTCACAAATGTACTTCATTGTTTTTGTAGTGCAGTTGCTGTAATATTTGTTTTTGCTATCTCAAGCAAATGCTATTCCTCCCTTTTTCCTTAGAATCCAGATAAATCTTTTCAAAATGCCCTCTTTAAATTATCTTTTGCTGCTTCTACTTTTGGCTCATTATGTGAATACAGTGTATTTATTTATTTACTCTGTGCTTAGTGTTCTGCGACTTTGTTGTTTAGATACAAGTCCAGCAACGACCACAGACCTGCCCCTGCTTGTTCTGATTGTACAACGACTGGGCCAGATAAAGTTGTAATGAGAGTCAGCGACCTAGGTACATTGCTTTTGGACATGTCAGGAAGATTGATTTTAATGCTTTACTCCTTGAACTTGAACTTAGGTACTGTGCCAACATTTAGTGATTCTATTCAGGCAACATGCAACAAAATATCAGCAAAAACCAAACATGCACAATTAACTTTTTATAAGACCAGTCTCACTTCTGCATTTTTACTCCTAGTGGAGCAAAATCTGTGTACAGTTTGATTTGATATTTTCCCTCCATTATTCTCGCCCAAGACTCACAAACCAAGCTTTATACTTTTTTCCACACACACTGCCATTGGTTACAAAACTGGTCGTACAGTGGACAGCAAACAAGGTTATATAAGATTACAAACAGATCTTGATCAATTGGGTCAATGAGCTGAAGAGTGGCAAATGGAGTTTAATTTGGATAAATGTGAGGTATTCCATTTTGTTAAAACAAACAAGGAGAAGACTCATACAACTAAACGTAGAGCCTTGGATGGTGTTGTAGAGCAAGAAGACTGAGGGGTTCGGGTACATAATTCTTAGAAGTTTGCATCATATATGGATAGAGTGTTTAAGGAGGTGTTTAGCACGCTTGTCTTCATTGCTCAGACCTTTGAGTATAGGAGTTGAGATGTTATATTGAGGTTGTATAGGACAATGGTGAAGCCTCTCCTGGAGTATTGTGTCTGGTAGCCCTGCTAAATGAAGAATATTATTAAGCTGAAGAGGGTTTAGGAGAGATTTATGAGAATGTTGCGAGGAATAGACAGTGAGTTACAAGGAGAGGCTGGATCGACTGGGACTTCTTCACTGGAGTGTGAAAGGTTGAGGGGTGACCTTAAAGAGGTTTATGTAATCATGATGGGTATAGAATAGCCATCTTTTCCATAGTGTGTGGGGATCTCAAGACTAGGGGGCATATTTTTAAGGTGAGAGGAAGAAGATATAAAAAACCAAGGGGCTTTTTTTAACCCAGATTGGTTCATGTGTGGAATGAACTTCCAGAGGAAGTGGGGGATATGGGTACAGTTACATCACTTAAAAGACATTTGGATGTGTACATGAAATAAGAAATCTGGATTCGTGGTGCTGGAAGAGCACAGCAATTCAGGCAGCATCCGAGGACAGGCAAAATCGACGTTTCGGGCAAAAGCCCTTCATCAGGAATACAAGAAATGTTTGGCCAAGGGCAGGCAGGCTGACTAGTTTAGTTTGAGGTTTTGTCAGCATGGACTGGTTGGAATGAAGGGTCTGTATGACTCCGTGACTCTAATTCCCAAACAGTCTTTCTTCACCCATGTACCTAAACAATAAGAACACACAGGATGTACAAATTAGGAACAGGAGTAGGCCACCCACCTCCCTGGGCCTTCTTTACCATTCAATATGATCATGGCTCATCTGCTTCCTCCATGTTTCTGCCTCCTACATGATTACCTTTCATTCCGTTGCTTGTCAAGAATCTATCTACCTCTGCCTTAAAAGATACTCAGACCTGCTTCCAACAAGTTTCAAGGAAGAGACTTGCAAACACTTATGACCCTCTATGAAAAACAATCTCTTCACCTTTGTCTTAAATGGGTGACACTTTTATTTCAAACAGTGACCTCTAGTTCTAGATTGTTTGTTTACAGGAAATATCCTCTGCATATCTACTCTTTCAAGGTTCTTCAGGATTTGATATGTTCCAGCAACGTCGTGATTGTAAGTAGTGACACTTCCAGACCAGCCCAGAAATGTTCCCACGCCATATGCACACATTCCCACAAATATCCTTGGATTACAAGCAGAAGATTGTCTTTGCTGAAGTGTAGGAATTGCCCAGGAAGTATAAACTTTCAGTGGGCAATAAAGCAATGTTTGGAACCTTCTGAAAATGCCTCAAACTCTGAATTGGAATTGTAGAATTCAGATGATTCTGACCTACTGATCTTCATAGTCCACAAAGAGACATTAGAAGGAATAAAACCAGCTTTAGCTCCTATAAAACTGACACCTGATTCTTTCCCCAAGTATCTTCCATACAACTATACTCCCATTTCCTCTTCTGTTCCAGCCCCTGACTCCCCATACTTGACCCAACACCCTACCAGGCCTGAGTCCCAATAGCGCTCCTCACTAAGCCAATACCTACATAACTGGAGCTACCTTAAGAGTTCCCAACTCCCCAACCTGACTCATCACTAACCCCCTCCCCTTTGATCTACTATAAGACATTCTACCCTTCACCTACCAGAGATTATATTCCACCACCCCTCCTAGCATCCTACCACCCCAACCCATAGGTAATTGTGCCCCTCACCCACCCACTCACCCATTTGCCAATTAATCCATTCATCTACTTAGTGTCCTATCCTCCAACCCGCTTTCATCCTACCCCATTACCTGCCTGGCAACCTACGACCTCAGTCATAATGCCCCTTTGCATATATCGGGCAGCCTACTCCCTTATCTAGCTGGCACACCATCTAGTTACAGACCTAGTAGCTGAACCCTCACCAATTTGCCACTCCCCTCTACTCACTCACCCACATTCTTTATCAGTTCAAGCACTTGGCATCTGTATCCTTCCCATTCATCAGTCACCCATGCCTTTATCCATTGGTCACCCAATACTCCATTCACCTGCCACCTTACCGTCCTACCTAACCCAAATACACTTGTCATCTGTCAGTATTTGTAAATATGGCTTTAGGATCTTTAAATGACAAATTAGGGCACCTAGTGCTGCAAAAGCGAGTATGGTTTATCTCAGTAGTCTTCCGCGACCTGTGAAAATTCTTGGACAGGACTGCACTGTCTTTACTAGGAGAGCTCCTGACCCAGAGGTTCGCCAGGAAGGTAGGCAGCAAGTTGTCTGGTCTGGGTCTAAAATAGGGATTCCAATACACTTTGGAAGATTGAGGCGCTGCAATTAGCTCGAGGTGAGAATGTCGGTGTGGTCTATGTGGTATTTTGGACACGTGAAGGGAATTGCGTACAGGATGGATCTCATTTGTCCAGAGAAGGGATTGCTTCAAATCTGATTGGTAAGAAATGGAGCCCCTGAACAAGATTTCCAGCACAGCTCATTGGACTAAATCTCAAATTGAGGCCGGAGCAGCTGTAACCAAGGTGAGCTGCAGGAGGAATTTATTCGATAGTCAAAACAGAAATGAGATATTTATTTTTTAGATTTATGTAAGGTTGATTTCAATGGGATGAGACAGAGACTGTCCACAGTAAAATGGGCAAACCTGTCACTCAGTAAAACAGCATAAGGTCAGCGAGAGGTGTTCAGAAAGAAATTTGTGATACAGAAATATGTCTCCCAAATGGGCAAAACAATGGATTTCCTTAGACAACTAAGGATGATTGATTAGATTACCTAGAGTGTGGAAACAGGCCCTTTGGCCCAACAAGTCCACACCGACCCTCTGAAGAGAAACCCACCCCCCCCTATATTTACCTCTGATGTAATCCACCTTACACTACTAGCAATTTAGCATGGCAAGTTCACCTAACCTGCACATTTTGGACTGTGAGAGGAAACCGGAGCACCCAGAGGAAACCCATGCAGACACAGGGAGAATGTGCAAACTCCACACAAACCCAGATCCCTGGCGCTGTGAGGCAGCAGTGCTAACCACTGAGCCACCGTGCCACACTCGTTAAAGAGCTTAGAAACAACAAAAAAAAATTAAAAGGAAAAGTGTGCATAAATGGGGAAAATAACGTGCAGATTCTGGCTGGGAAAGGTGTAAAGAACCACAAAAGGTCAACCAGCAAAGAGCAGGATTTTGTCAGAAATCAGCTGAGTATCAATTTTGGGGAGTTTCATGGAAGGTCTCCCTTCATGAGCCCTGCCAAGTTTTCTTGTGCGAATGTCGACAGCTCACCTCATTGAGTATACCCCACGCATCTATGGAACTGCAGCCATGCTTTTGAGTGCTCACCAGCAGCAGTATTTGCTACTACCAGGGATTCTTGGCTCTGGTGCCAGCTTTAAAGCCCATCCACTCATCAGGTCAAACACTGCCCTTCACAGTGCACATAGTGAGAGGGGAATGAGGAAGAAAGCTTCAGAGGGGTCATAGGTGGCATGGTAACGCTTCATCACAAATACAAACGTTTGTAAATCCATTGCTGTTTTACATCATCAGCTGTCTAATCAACTATCACTGTAGCTGCAGCTACAAAAAATTAGCTACATAGGCTAGCCAGCCTTAGCATGCTCTCAGCTCAGAACACTATCAAAATGAGAGCTACTCTGTCCATCACACCCAGTGAAGCATTGCACCTTCTCACTGTGCAATGTGGAAGCATCACATATCAGAAAGCATTTGAATGGTTGAAAACATTCACTTTTATTCAATGACAGAGGACTCAAAGGAAAATTGAACAGACAGGGACTGTTTGCCTTTCATTCAACAATAGATTTACAGTCAATGACTGATCACTGCACTAGATTACATTTACTGGAACTGGGTGTGTATTAAGCCCTGTCTGGCTTATCGCTCTTGACACTGCTGTGCTATATCATGCAGAAAATGAGATTATAGGCTCATAGAGTCATACAGTCCAGAAAAAGACCCTTCAGTCCAACCAGTCCCTATGGAACATAATCCCAAACTAAACTAGTCCCACCAGCCCACGCTTGGCCTACATTTTTTTATTCATGTACTCACCTAAATGTTTTTAAAATGTTGCATCTGTACCCACATCTATCGCTTCCTCTGGAAGGTCATTCCACATATGAACCAGTATCTGTGTGAAAGAAATTGCCCCTCATGACTTTTTAAAATCTCTCTCCTCTCACCTTAAAAATATGCCCCTAGCCTTGAAATCTCTGACCCCAGAAAAAGGCATCTGCCATTTACTGTATTTATACCCTTCATGATTTCATAAATCTCTCTAAGGTCACCCCTCAAACTCCCATGTTCCAGTGAAAAAGTCCCAGCGTTTCCAGCTTCTCCTTATAAATCAAACCCTCCATTCCTGGCAACATCCTCATAAATTCCTTCTGAATACTTTCCAGCTTAATAATATCCTTCCTACAACAGAGCAACCAGGACTGGACACAGTACTCCAAAAAAGGCTCACCAATGTCCTATACAACCTCAATTTAATATCCCAACTCCTATACTCAAAGGTCTGAGCAATGAAGCCAAACGTACTAAATGCCTTTTTAACCACCCTATCTATATGTGATGCAAACTTCAAAGAATTATGTACCTGAACCCCTTGTTGTCTTTGTGCTATAACACTATCTGAGGGCCTACATTTGATTGTATAAGTGCTGCCCTTATTTGTTTTACTAAAATGCAATATATCGTATTTATCCAAATTAAATTCCATTTGTCACTTTGCAGCCCAAATGACCCAACTGATCTTTGTAGTCTTAGATAACCTTCTTTGCTGTCCACTATAACACCAATCTTGGTGTCATCCACAAATTTACTAACCATGCTTTCTATATTCTCATCTAAATCAGTTATATGGTAAAAACAAGGACTGCAGATGCTGGAAACCAGATTCTAGGTTACAGTGGTGCTGGGAAAAAGCACAGCAGATTTTCCTGCTCCTCGGATGCTGCCTGAACTGCTGTGCTTTTCCAGCACCACTCTAACCTAAATCATTTATATAAATAACAAACAAAAGTGGACACTGCACCGATCCTTGTGGAACATCGCTGGTCACAGGCCTTCAGTCTGAAAACCAACACACCACCATCACTCTCTGTCTCCTGCTGTTAATCCAATTTTGTATCCAGTTGGCAAGCTCACCCTGAATCCCATGTGATATAACTATACTAATTAGTCTATCATATGGAATCTTATCAAATACTTTACTAAAGTCGAAGTAAACAATATCTCTCACTGATGGCTCATCAATTTCTTGGCTACTTCCTTAAGTAACTCAATCAAGTTTGAGAGATATGATTTTCTTTGCACAAAACCATGATGACTATCCCTAATCATTCCTTGCCCTCCAAATACACATAAATCCTATCATATATATCCTATATTCTATGATCTTCCTGCTCAATGTCCTCATCTTGATCCTTAGAAGACCATTGCCCTCTGCTAGCTCTTCAGCATCCACCACATCCCCATTTGCCTACTCCAGTTGGGCAGGACACTGCGTGCTTGGATTATATGGCAGACTCTGTCTGGGCAGAACTGCAAGGCCCCCCTGACCAATGCAAGAATCACAACCTGACCTTCAGGAGGCCTATGGTTTGCTCCATCTTGGCACCAGTGGAAGAATGGGCTGTATTGTTATCCGTGCTTAGCCTCAGTCAGGGGTTGTATAATAGAGTAACCAGCCATGGTTACAGAGGTGGGGGGGAGGGGGGGGGGGGGGGCATGTCTCCAAGTGAATATCCCTGTATGGTAATGAAGCAGGAACGTGAGTTCTCAAGGATAAAGCTCCAAGCCATCAGGCACAGACTTCTAAGGTGTGGTAGAGCTGATCACAGATGATTGCAAATTGAATAGAGTGGAAACTTTCCTTTTGATGAAGTCAGCTGCATGATGATATAGTCCTCTCAACAAAGCGGGAGTACAGTCAATGGAGTCCTGCACCTGGAGAAAGCCACCTACATTGCCAAAGCCTACTGTCACGGCTGCAGCACAGATATCATCGTGGGGAACAAGGGGAAGTCATTAATCTGGCTCAAATTGCATTGGTAAACACCTCAATATGTTTGTGGATCAAGGTTGTGAGATCCCACACAGGTCTGCAAAGGTTGAAAGCATTAGAGAAGTTACATAAACATTTAGTGCAGCTGTTATCCACTGGGAAAGGAAGGCTACCCACTCCATCATATCACAGACACTAGTCCAGTAGCTGGTAGGGTCTGTGAAGGTGTCCTAGGAGATCCTCTGTTTATGGCAACAAAGCAATTCAGTCATCTGGAGAAAATGGCATTAAGAGTGATAGAGTCCAGCCCTCTTGTGCATCCTGAATGTATCTTCAGCTTTGACCAGTTCATCTGGAGACTGGCCGGCAGTCATGAGAAGTTGCTACTGGTCTTCGGCTTTCTGATGCATCTGTTGCTCCTCCTTTTCTCTTGTGTCTTTGTGGCATCACAGCCATAACAAAAATGAACTCTGCTGAGCTTGAATCTGTTGGTCATGGTCCCACTGAACCAATGTGGGGAATATCAGAAGCTGGGCAAGTCCTGAGGAATGTGAGAACTCACCATTTGCATCACATGTAAATTACAGTTTAACACAGTGCTCCACACTGTAGGGCATGGAATGCCTCTACATATACATTTCTCCCACTACCCCACATCAGCCAAGAAAGGCAGCATTGTAAATAAGAGCATGTTGGCAAGTACCTACAGTTCAAGGTAAGAGAAAATCAGCTCCTGTGCAGCCTATGAGTTCTTGGACAAAAGCAAAAACATTGCTGGAGAAACTTGGAGCATCTGTGGAGAAAGAAACAGAATTAGTGTTTTGAGGCCAGTGAGCCTTCTTCAGAACTGATAGCGTCTAGGAAAACCTGGTATTTATCTAGATGATAGAGGGTAGGGGTGAAGGAGTGAGCAGATAGGTGGAGAACCAATGAGATCTTGGATTGACTTTATGAATCATGGAATGTAGATAACAATTTAACTACTTCCTGTGACTGAATCCTTGATAGAGATGATTTCCTTGAACAGTTTTTTAAGGAAGTAACAAAGAGGATTGATGAGGGCAGAGTGGTGGACATGATCTATATGGACTTCAATAAGTTGTTCAACAAGGTTCCTCATGGGAGACTGATTAGCAAGGTTAGATCAGATGGAACACAGTGAGAACTAGCCATTTGGATACAGAATTGGCTCAAAGGAAGAAGACAGAGGTGGTGGTTGAGGGTTGTTTTTCAGACTGGAGGCCTGTGATCAGTAGAGTGCCCCAAGGATCGGTGCTGGGTCCATTACTTTTCGTTATTTATATAAATGATTTGGATGTGAACATAGGCTGTATAGTTAGTAAGTTTGCAGATGACACCAAAATTGGAGGTGTGGTGGACAGCGAAGTAGCTTATCTCACAATACAAAGGAACCTTGATTAGATGAGCAAGTGGGCTGAGGAGTGGCAGATGGAGTTTAATTTAGATAAATGTGATGTGCTGCATTTTGGAAAGCCAAGTCAGGGCAGAACTTATACACTTAATGGTAAGGTCCTAGGGAGTATTGCTGAACAAAGAGACCTTGGAGTGCTTTTTCATAGTTTCTTATAAGTGCAGTCACAGGTAGATAGGATAGTGAAGAAAGCATTTGGAATGCTTTCCTTTATTAGTCAGTGCATTGAGTATTGGAGTAAAGAATTTATATTGTGGCTGTACAGGACATAGGTTAGGCCACTGTCGGAATACTGCTTGCAATTCTGGTCTCCCTGCTATAGGAAGGATGTTGTGAAACTTGAAAAGGTTCAGAAAAGATTTACAAAGATGTTGCCAGGGTTAGAGGGTTTGCACAATAGGAAGAGGTTGAATAGGTTATTTTCCCTGGAATATTGGAGGCTGAAGGGTGACTTTATAAAGCTTTATGAAATCATGAGGAGCATGGATAGGGTAAAGAGACAAGGTCCTTTCTCACGGGTGGGAGAGTCCAACGCTAGAGGGCATAGGTTTAAGGTGGGAGGGGAAAGATTTAAGGGGGATCTAAGGTCAATGCTGGCAAACAGGACTAGATTTATTTAGGATATCCGGTCATCATGGATGAGTTGGACTGAAGGGTCTGTTTCCATGCTGTATATCTCTATGACTCTATATAATAACCAATGACATAGTGGAAGATTGCTTGTGAGCAGATTTTGTATCCCACATAATTAATCATGTATACGTTCAATATCTTGGGCTTAATGATTATAGATTTATTCAATCTGCATCTGTTTCCTTGCTGTACACCTCTGTGGCTCTAAATGCCTAATGAATGCAATTGTCACTTGAAGGGCCTCACAACACTCACAAATGGAGCCCTCCTCTAGGTGTGGTCATAGCTGCCTTTCATTTCCATTTTGCATTTACATTCACCTGAGTATAGAAGGGAATGCAAGTCATGCTTGGCTCAGGTTAGTCATATACTCAGTCTGGTAATCAAAGTGCCTCTCAGAACGATATGTTCCTTTCTTCCTGGCACTCCCTGGCAAACCCATCAGTACTGACCTTCCAAATGTTCCCACACACCACTTTGAATTACAATTTCATCTCCCAAAATTACCTCCTGAGCCCTTGCCCCACAGCTTAGTCATGCTGCACTGTCCTCACATTGAAGCCAGAATGGTGTAACCATTGATGACCCTGTCCTTCTGCAGTAACTCATGCCCTTCAATGCATTACCAAAATCCCTCTCCTGATATATTGAGCTTCATTCCTTCACAGTGATTATTCCCTTCGCAACCTAGCACCCTGCCTCCAGTCCCTAGAACTGACTTCCCCAAAATTCTCTCCCAAAACAGTAGCCCCTGATAATCCCTTTTTTGTCTTTCACTGAGCTCACCCCCAGGACTGTCCCAAAGCAGTAGTCCCTGATCACCCCATGATCAATCCCCCAATTGACTTGGGTGGACAGCCTCCACTGGTGAATGACCAGATCCTTGGCTGATCTCTACGCAACTCTCCCAACCGACTTACTGTGAATCCCGACTTTGCTTGCTCTGGACCTACAAGACTGACCATGGTTCACTCTCTGGACTGTGGTGACCCTGACTACACCAAATGTTCGACTGACTCTGTGCAAACCTCTGCATTGACATTGGATGCTGCTTTTGATTCACTGGACTGGGATCCACTGACTGAAGGCTGTTTCTCTTGAATTAATTAAAGACGACTTATCTTAGACTTGAAGATTTGGTTGAAACACATATAGTGTATTTGCAGTGTAAGCTGCTGCCATTTGGCATGGGCATGGGCATGGGTGTAACATTGGTGTTATGAGGTAACGCATCTAGCCCCTTGACTGATGACTGCTAACTGCTAACAACGATGACCAGCTGTCTGGCTTCGTTTCTGCATTAAAAGACAAGACAAAAATACGATGAGCCTTTAAGTTCCAGATGAAGGAGGGGAAAGGCAAAACAAAGCAGAGATGCTGAGAGCATCAGGTAAACATAAAGTGAATGAGTGCTAAGAGAGTAAGCGAGGAGCCCTGAAATGCACTCTGGTTGATTGCGTAAGATGGGTGCATGTGTGTAAGGTGTCCTTGCAGCAGTATTTTAATGAAAGGTGTTAGTGCATTCCCAGGTACAGCATTGGGTTGGAGAACTGTATTTCAAGTGGGCTGGAATCGTGCTAGGATGTGGTGAGGCTGGTCCATGTCCAATGTCAACCTTCTTGGACAGAGGTTGTGGTCATCACTGACCATGGAGGTGCCTGCTCTGATTCTTATGTCAGTAATTGTCACCATTTACTTTCTCTCTGGCACATGAGAGAACAGGATATTGCATATAAATCATTGGCAAATGTATTCAAACAGCATCCCTCCCTCCTCCGTTGCTTACCAGCAAGATTCTCAACTTGCCATTAAAAACCTAGTGGCAAAACCTAGTTCAGTGTTCTGGAAATCCAAGGGAAATGCATGCTGTATCAGGGTCAGGACTTCTCAGAATTTACTGAAGCAAAATAAAGATAATGAAGAAGATAATGGCACCAAGGAGTTACAAACTCACAATGGCAGATGGTTTCCATCACAGAATTTTAAAGGTACTAGATGGCAAAATTGCTCATGCAATAATCTTCAAAGAAATCTTCTCTCGATTCAGGAGTTATTCCTTTTGCAAAGTTGCAAATGTCACTCAGTCATTTAAGGAAGATGACAGAGGAATTCCTTAACAATTCACTTTGCATCTGCTCTCAGGAAATGTCTAAGATGTTAATTAAGATTAAGGCTAACTAAGGCATTGAAAACTTTCAACTGACCAGTGAGAATCAGCATAGGTTTGTAAAGTGTAGACCAAGCCTGAACAATCTGACTGAATTTATTAAAGAGAGAAGTAAAATAGTGGGTATGAGAAGCAACAGCGATATATTTCCAAGTCAGGATGGTGAGTTGCTTGGAGTGGAACCTGGAGGTGGTGGTGTTCCCGTGCATCTGCTGCCCTAGTCCTTCTAGATGGATGTGGTTGTGGATTTGGAAGGTGCTGTCCAAGGATCTTTGGTGAATTTCTGCAGTGCACCTTGTAGGTACAACACACAGCTACTATTAAGTTATGATAGTGGAGGGAGTGGATCTTTGTTAATGTGCTGCCATCACAAATGCGTTGACCTGGATAATGTCAAGTTTTTTGAGTGCTATTGGAGTTGCACTTATCCAGGCAAGTGGCAGGTATTTCATCGCACTCCTGATTTGTCCTTGTAGATGGTGAACATGTTTTGGGAAGATTGGGAAGAAGTTACTCACTGCAAGATTCCTCGCTTACCTGCCTTTGTAGCCACTGTATTTTTATATGACAAATCAAGTTCAGTTTCTGGACTGTGGTAACTCTCAGGATGCTGATAACAGAATATTCAGTGATGTCGAGCAGTGATGTTTAAATTCCCTCTTGTTGCAGTAGGTAATTGCCTGGCACTTGTGTGGCATGAATGTTATCCTAAGCCTGGATATTGTCTTGCTGCATTTGGATATGGACTGTGTAAGTATTTGAGGAGCTGTGAATGGTGCTGAACATTGTGCAATCATCAGTGGACAGCCCCACTTCTAACCTTACGATGGAGGGAAGGTCATTGATGAAGCAGTAGGTTGAGCCAAGGGCACTATCCTGAGGAACTCCTGCAGAGATGTCCTGAAGCTGAGATGACTGACCTCCGATAACCACAATCATCTTCCTATCTGCTAGGTATGACTCTAACCAGCAACGAATTTTCCCCTTGATTCCTATTGACTGCAGTTTTCTGGCTTTGATGTTGAGGGCAGTCACTCTCACCTCACCTCTGGAATTCAGCTCTTGGACCAAGCTTTAGTGGGGTCAGGAGCTGAGTGATTCAGGGTAGAACCCAAACTGGGCATCACTGAGAGGTTATTGCTGAGTAGGTGCTGCTTGATAGCACTGATGATGACAAATTCAATCACTTTACTGATGATTGAGAGTGGACTGGAGCAGTCATTGACTGGGTTGCATTTGTCTTGCTT
Source organism: Chiloscyllium plagiosum (assembly GCF_004010195.1). Classification (NCBI taxonomy): domain Eukaryota; kingdom Metazoa; phylum Chordata; class Chondrichthyes; order Orectolobiformes; family Hemiscylliidae; genus Chiloscyllium; species Chiloscyllium plagiosum. Next base: position 12,188,629 of record NC_057728.1, read on the forward strand.
TTTGTATACAGGACAGACCTGGACAATTTTCCATCATGTTGTATTGAAAGAGCATGGCTAGGGGAGCAGTAATTTCTAGAGCACAAGTCTTCAATACTGTTATGCCACGGCAATGAATCCGTTTGCTAATTAGACCAAACATCCAGAAAAGCTCACCTCACCTCAAAATCTGTTAAAGTATCAGTTACAGAACTCCCAAATTCCACTATTTAAAGCAAATTGTATCAATTTATTCTTAACTCTAAAAGTGAACAGTAAACAGCAACTTTTTACAAATCTAAACCTCCTTTCTCTTAAATGCTTGTTATCTACCTCCCACTCTATAACAAGATACTGATCCAATAAAGCCCCAATTAAATTTACAGCAAGTTAATTTTCAAAACCAGACAGTTACTGTCGTCTCTGGTGTCGCTCTTCCTCTGTTTGTAGATCTCCCTGGGTCATCTTCAGTGTTCTGCTGAAAAGATGTTTCATATGAAAAAGATATCTTTGACAGAGAGTGTGGTGAATAGCAGTCATATTTTCAATTTTCCAGCACACTCTGAGAGTGCTAGTCAGTCACATGACATGTGCCTCAAGCTCTCAGTACAAAACAATCTTCCCTCTCTCTTAAAGGTACAGTACATTCCTTTAACTTCATAACAATACTATTGCCAAAATATTGTCAGGGCCCATAGCCTTTGCAATATCCATGTTTCCAACTGTTTCTTAATATTACGTGGAATGAATTGAGTTGGCTGAAGACTGGTATCTATAAATCTGGGGTCCACTGAAGGAGGCTGAGATGGATCATCCACACTGCACTCTGACTGAAAATTGCTGTGAGTGCTTCAGCCTTATCTTTTGTGTTGTGTTGGGCTTTTGCATCATTAAGCATGGGAACATTTGTGGAGCTTCCTCCTCTAGTGGGTTGTTACTTTGTTCTACCACCATTCAAAACTAGGTGGGGTAGGACTGCAGAGCTTAGATCCATTGTTTGTGAAATTATTTAGCTCTGTCTATCACTTGCTGTTTGCTACACAAGTAACCCTTTGTAGTAGCATCACCAGGTTGACACCTCATTTTTAGATTTGCCTGGAACTGTTCCTGGCATGCCCTCGTGCACTCTCTATTGAACCACAATTGTTCCCCTGGCTTGATGGTAATGGATCAGTGAGGGATATGTCAGACCATGAGGTTGCAGGTTGTGCTCGAGTACAATTCTGTTTATGGCCACAAGGCCTTATGGATGCTCAGTCTTGAATTGCTAGATCTGTTCAAAATCTGACGTATTTAGCTTGGTGTCTATGAGAATATGTATAGGATATAAGCAGTCAGAGAAAGAGTTAAGTTCTGAGTTTGTGAAGCAAGAGGTTCAGCTGAGCATGACTCAGATCAGATAAGAACTTACAGTTAACAATGGGGTGCTGGAGGCAAGGGTAATGGGTTAACAAGGTGGAAAAGCAGTCATTATGTAGACCCATTTAACAATATTGGAAGAATTCAGTATGTAAGGTCAATATAACAAGGTGAAAAGTATTCATTATGTGAAGTCAATTAAGGCTAAGAACATTCATTGTGTAACAGCAGATGGCTTAATCTTTACTGTTGATACTCGTTGATTGTAACGGTCACCCAATTAATATGTATGTTATCTTATCTGGATGCTTCTCCCTGTAAAATGACTATATAGTTCGTTGAGAAACTGCTCTTCAAGAGAACACTGTGAACTCATGTCTCTGTGCACATGGGCGATCGTTCTCTCTCCCTCCATGACATTTGAATCATCCCTTACAAGCCCCACACACTGTCATCGCCATCTCTGTCCTAGACCCATTATGTCCTGCTGATCACCACATGCCATCCAACCCCCAGTTCAGCTGCTGAAACAACTTTCACCAACAAGAGAGTCTCAACAGCAATGTTATTGATTTTGTCAGCTCCTAAAGGACATGGCAGCTAGTCTGGGTCTGTAGCAGGTTGTGAGGGAACCAACAAGAGGGAAAAACATACTTGACCTCATCCTTATCAATCGGTCTATTACGGTTGCATCCATAACAGTATTGGTAAGGATGACTATCACAAAGTCAATATGGAGATGAAGGCTTGCTTTGACTTTGAAAATACCCACCATTGTGTTGTTTGGTACAGTTGCCATCCTGTTCCCACCCCACATCAATCGAAGCAAAATGCTCAGAGACACAGTATAGTTTTATCTCCTTCATCTTTATTCCGGCTGAGATGGGGATGGATGGCATGTGGTGAGCAGCAGGACATAATGGGTCTAGAGTCAATGTTGAGGACTCCCTGCGGAACACCCTCCTGACTGTGTACATAGCCCTGTTGTTTATGCTAGTCTGTCCAGCTGGTAGGCTAGGACAGAGATGGCGATGACAGTGTGTGGGGCATTGTAAGGAATGATTCAAAAAGTATGACTGCGTCAGTTGTTGCTTGAATATTCTGTGAGACATTTCTCCCAGTTGTGGAAGCAAACCCCAGATGATAGTAAGGAGGACTTTTCCTCTGTCAGTTCTGCTTCCCGAATTGATGCCACGTGGTCTGTCTGCTTCCATTATTTTTTTTCTTCTCTTGTGGTTGGTATGACTAAATGGTTGGCCATCTCAGAAAACAATTAAAGGTCAACCACGTTGCTGTGGGTCTGGAGACACAAGCAGGTCAGACCAGTCGTGATGCAGTTGAGTTTTTGCAACAATTGACAATGGGGTCATGGTAGGCATTAGATTTTAAGTTCCAGACTTGTACTGAATTCAAATTCCACTGTCAGCCATTGTGGGTTTCAAACCTGGGTCCCCAGAACAGTACCTGGGTCACCAGACCCATAGTCCAGCGGTAATACTGTGATATCATTACCTACCTGTGTTGGGCTTCTTGAGTGTTGTTAGATCTGCACTCAGCCAGGTAAGTGGGGAGTATTCCATCACTGTGTTAATTTAGAACATAGAACATTACAGTGCAGTACAGGCCCTTCGGCCCTCGATGTTGCTCCGACCTGTCATACTATTCTGAAGCCCATCTAACCTATACTATTCCATGTACGTCCATATGTTTGTCCAATGACGACTTAAATGCACTTAAAGTTGGCAAATCTACTACCGTTGCAGGCAAAGCATTCCATACCCTTACTACTCTCTGAGTAAAGAAACTACCTCTGACATCTGTCCTATATCTATCATCCCTGTCACCTCTCAACCTTCTCTCTGACAAAAACAGCCTCAAGTCCCTCAGCCTTTCCTCATAAGACCTCCCCTTATTGAGAGATGGTGGATAGAGATGAGGTGTTGGGAGGTGACTTACGTGCTGCACAATTCCTAACCTCTGACCTGTTACTACATCCACAGTATTTATATGGTTGGTCCATTTCAGTTTCTAGTCAGTGATAACCATCCTGCCCACTCAGGACTATGACAGTAGAGGATTCACTGATGGTGATATCATTGAATACCAAGGGAGATGGTTGCATTCTCTCCTGTTGGAGGTGGTCATTGCCTGGCACTTGTGCTGCTTGTGCAGTCATTAGCAAATATCACCAATTCTGATGTTATAATGAAGGGAAAATAATTGAAACAGCTGAAGATGGTTGGGACCTGGGACACTAGCCTGAGGAACACTATCCTACAAAATTATCTTTCACAATACCGTGAGTTCTGGGCATCACATTTTAGGAAGACCAAAACGGCCTAGAGCGAGTTCAGTGTGTACTTAACAATGTCTTGGACTCCAAATGTTAAATTACAAGGAGAATCTAGACAAACTAAGGTGCTATTTCATGAAATGTATAAAGTTAAGATTGATTTCACCAAAGTATTTCACTTATTAAGGGGAATGTTGTTTACTGCTTGTGCACGTGAAACAGCAGATTCTGTTCATTATAACCTGTTTGATTTCAAATATCTGGACATTTGTTGGGGGATTAAAAGAACAGATCAACTTATTGATTTTGTGTAAATCATGCTTCTGAATACAAACTAATTTTAGATATTCAATTTTTACAATACTTTTATGTTAATTACATCAAATTTAGATGAACAATTAGCATGCAAAATATTTGCTACAAATTATTAATAATTTGTATTTATTAAGTGTCTGAAACATAATGTAAACTGTCAAGGAAGCATTCTCAAGCAACATTTGATGTTGAGCCAATAAGGAGATATTAGCATTTTTGTCTCCAAGCTTGATCTAAGAAGTAGGTTTTAAGGAGCACGTTAAAGGAGGAAGCAGAAGTGAAGAGGCTTGGGGAAGAGTTCCAGAAACTAGTGCCTGAACAACTAAAGATGCAGCCACTAAGGTTGAAATCATTAAAATTGGGGATATGCAAGCGGCCAGCATGACAGAACCAGAGATATTTCAGGAGGGTTTTGGGACCAAAAATTGCAAGTCCTTCCCCATTAGAAAATTATCTTTTTAAGACAAGAAGAGATGTACTGTTTAATCTCGTACTAAACTTGTTCAATTTTACAATTCACATAGCATTTTGGAGTGCAGGTTAATAGTTCCTTGAAAGTGGCATCGCAATAGATAAGATAGTGAAGAAGGCATTTGGTATGCTTTCTTTTATTGGCCAGAGCATTGAGTACAGGAATTGTGATTCATGTTGCAGCAGTACAGGACATTGGTTAGGCGAATGGAATATTGCGTGCAATTCTGGTCTCCTTCCTATTGGAAGGATGTTGTGAAACTTGAAAAGATTCAGAAAAGATTTACAAGGATGTTGCCAGGGTTGGAGGATTTGAGTTATAGGAAGAGGCTGAATAGGCCGGGACTGTTTGCTCTGGAGCATTGGAGGCTGTGGGGTGACGTTATAGAGGTTTATAAAATCATGAGGGGCATGGATAGGATAAATAGACAAGGTCTTTTCCCCTGGCGTGGGGGAGTGCTGATCTAGAGGGCATAGGTTTAGGGTGAGAGGGGAAAGATATAAAAGGAAGCTAACGGGCAACTTTTTCACACAGAGGGTAGTGCATGTTTGGAATGAGCTGCCTGAGAAAGTGGTAGAAGTGGTCAATTAAAACATTTAAAAAGCATCTGGATGGGCATATGAATAGGAAGGGTCTAGAGGGAAATGGGCCAGGTGCTGGCAAATGGGACTAGGTTTATTTAGGCTATTTGGTTGGCATGGATAAGTTGGACCGAAGTATTTCCATGCTATCTCTATGACTCTATGACAATGCCCCTAATCATGGTCAGGATTAAGTCATTATGACAACAATATTTCAGGTGGCATCCCTCAAGTAGTTGTCATCACCTGCATCAATGAAGAACTTCACATGGCGGGGGATTTACCATGTCCACAAGGTGATTAGTTCCAATAGGATGGCTAAGTGTTCATTCATCGCTCTGGTAATGACACCATTCTAAGGCAATCAAGCCTAACGTTTGTCAGTGCTCTGCAATCTTTCAGGAAAATTAAAGCTTAAACTAACAATACTGGTGAGATTGCCACTATTCCTTTCTCAATGGGTCACCTGGTAAAGTCAAATAATTCATACAGGTCCAACCATCCTCTATTCAATTCACAGTCAATGCCAAGTGAGCTAAATCCAGCTGTTACAGCAGTTGTCATTGTTATAATTAACCTCATGAAAAAATCAACAGGATCCCAAATGCTGACTGCCTTCCAGTGGCTTTTACTGGAAAGTTCTGAAGAAAAGCTGATTGAGAGGATGGCAGACGATGGCTGACGCCAGTCTTCATTGGAACTAACGACACCAGGAAAGAATTAGATTGGAGGTACAGTGCATCAGTTAAAAATAATTCTCAGAACAATTTTAACAGTCAGAATATTAGTCATTTGCAGTCACTTAAATTTCACGTGGCATAGTTGAAGCTGAGAAATGAAAACAGGGTGAGATGTCTGAGAACGGGACTTCCCTCACTGAATTAATCAATGAACAATGCCTCTCTCATTAGTCTTTCAACCATCCATTCGAAGATTCCTGTTTTTGTCTAATATGCTGCCAATTCCAGTGGTCAGTTTTTACATACAGACTGTTGTAAAATGATGGGTAGAACCAGAGATTTGGGCTTGAGGAAATGGTAGTCACATGGATATGTCTGACTGTGATATGCAACTGAGACAAAGTATCACAGGAAGTGATCTAATGTCACACCATCTAGCTCTTTCCAGCAGGCCCTTGGCAAGATGCAGTCATGGTAAGATGTTTCTTGAATAAAGTGAATATTTTCCTTACCTCACAGTCTCTGTAAATATTCTTTAGCAGCATAAGGATATTAAAATAGAAGGACGCTGTAGAAATAGATTTTTTGCTAGATTTAACAGGCTAAGAGAGATTTAAGAGGTTTGGAAAATCTCAAATAGTTTCAGAAGCACATATTGAAAAATGGTTGGTAAATTAGTAACATGGGATCACCAGCAGGCTAATCACTTGAAGCACAAAGAGGCCAATTCGAGTTCTTTTCATTGACGATTACCATGGTGCAAAATACTTTACCATAATTGTTTGCTGAAGCACGGACCACTATAACTCCATTTACAAGTGTTTTTGAAACACCAGAAATGAAAAGGTGCTAAGTAAGTGGAGGGGAGTGGAAAATTAGTGTAGCTAATGACCTAGTGAATGTTACTTCTTCAAACATAGATGGAGTTCTTGTACCCAACTAATTGGATCATCAATTCCATGTATAGATATTAATGACCTTGGCAGTTATCCTCATCCACTTCTATGTGGATTTTTTTTTGATTGTACGATTTTGAGGAATGTTTGTTCACCTTTGGTGAACTGTGAAGTTGATTGATTGAATGAGGGAAGTATTGCTTCACTGTGTTAGTAATATGCTCCATAGTCACTGTAGTAATAGCATGATGCTCATTGTACTGATGCAGGGTGAGGGTTCTGATTGGTATCATGAGCCAGGTGTTTCATAGAGTCATTCCAATCTCATTAATTCAGCAAGAAAGCACTGTGTTCCTGTTGGCCAAGGGGGTGGCACAGTGGTTAGCACTGCTGCCTTACAGCACCAGGGACCTGGGTTCAATTCCAACCTTGGGTGACTGTCTGTGTGGAGTTTGCACATTCTCCCTGTGTCTGTGTGGATTAGCTCCAGTTTCATCCCATGGTCCAAAGATGTACTGGTCAGGTGAATTGCCAATGCTAAGTTGCCCATAGTGTTAAGTGTGTTAGTCAGGGGTAAATATAGGGGAGGGGAATGGGTCTGGGTGGGTTACTCTTTGGATGGTTGGTGTGGACTTGTTGGGCTGAACAGACTGTAGGGAAGCTAATCTAATGGTCATCCCTGGCACTTATGTTAATAGAATCAAAAGCAGAAGTTGCTGGAAATTCAGAGAAGGCCTGGGAGCGTTTGTGGTGAGAAATCAGTTAACCTTTTGGGTCCAGTGACCCTTCTTAGGAACTGATGGTAGCTAAGAAAAAGTTGTTTTTTATCCAGAAGATAATGTGGGGCAGTGGCAAGGTGTAAACGATAGGTGGAGATAGAGTAAAAAGAGAGAGGAGACTAGTTTGACAGACAAAGGAATGGATAATGTTCAGCCTAGGAAAATGAATGGCTGCGAATAGGGACAAAACGTGGCTAAAAATGGGTAATGTGCAATAGCAGACCATGTGATAACCAGGCCTGGTGTGTGGGGGTTGGGGTAAGGACATGGGAGAAGATGCCGCAAGCCTTAAGGTTGTTGAACTCTGTATTGAGTTCAGAAGGCTGTAGAGTTCCCAAGCGGAATATAAAGTGCTGTTCTTCCAGCTTGCTCTGAGCTTCGCTGGAGCACTGCAGCAAGCCTGACATAGAGATGTTGGCTAGAGAACATGGTGACTTGCTGAAGTGGCAGGCAACTGAAAGTTCAGGGTCTTTTTTGTGGACAGAACATAGGTAATCTGCAAAGTAGTTACCCAGCCTATACTTCATTTCCCAATGCAGGCGAGACCACATTGTGAGCAGCGAATGGAGTAAACTAGATTGTGTGAAGTGTACATAGCAAATCCAGAATACATAATACTGTGCAGTGCTAAAACTTAGAAGTTCAGCCAAAATGTTGGTAATATTTTAATTTGCTGCCCGTTTAGGTTAGATTCCCTACAGTGTGGAAACAGGCCCTTCAGCCCAACAAGTCCACACTGACCCTCCAAAGAGTAACCCACCCAGACCCACTTCCCTCTGACTAATGCACATTATGGACAATTTAGCATGGCCAATTCACCTGACCTGCACACCTTTGGACTGCAGGAGGAAACTGGAGCACCCAGAGGAAACCCACACAGACACGGGGAGAATGTGCAAACTCCACACAGACAGTTGCCTGAGGCTGGAATCAAACCTGGGACCCTGGTGCTGTGAGGCAGCAGTGCTAACCACTGAGCCACCATTCTGCCCATCAAATTTCTCTGTATTTCAATGGGATATTTGTGTAAAAATGTATTTTCTTCCATTTCTCCCCTGGAGGTGTTGGATCTTGCTGTGCTACACATAGTTCCCTGGATGTTGATAGCTCTCCTGCACCCAGTGCTTTTCTTTACATTTGAGCTGAGAGAAATGACCCTTGACAGGCTCCTCACATAAGGCCTCACTGCTGAAGATGGTGCAATTCCTAACCAGCTTCCTGCCTTTCAAAACACAACAGAATTAGATGGCACTTGAGCAAAACCACATCTGATTTTAGCCAGGGCTGCTGAGTCAAGGGGGATGTCCTGAGTGCTACTATTGTTGAGAAAGAAGATCATCAGACTTGCATTTATATAACATCTTTGAAAAACTCAAGACCATCCCAAAGCATTTAATTACTTGGACGTGCAGCAACTGTTGTAATATTGGAACCACTTACCAGCAATTTGCATGCAGCAAGCTCCAATGACCAGCACTGTACTTACTAGGGGGGATGGGGGAAGAGGGTTAGGGAGTGCTGACTCAGCACTGATCAAGATAGGAACCTATTTTCTTCAGCTGTGCATGTGCCAGGATCTGGAATGCATTGCCTGAGGGTGCAGTGGAGGCAGAAACAACCCTAGTTTTCTAAAGGGAATCGGATATTTACCCAAAGAGAAGAGATTTATAACTCTACAGGGAGAAGGTAGGAAGGCTAGGCTTGATTTGTTCTTGTTCAATGCCACACAGTGGGTTAACTGACCTCTTTCTGTGCTGTAATCATTCTATGATGTTTAAAACTCATCCATGGGATGTGGGCATTGCTGGTTCAGCCAGCATTTATTCCCCAACCCAACTGTTAAGCATTAACCACATTGCTATGGGTCTGGAGTCACATAAGCAATCAGACTTCAGATTCACAGAAGTGTTATGCACAGAAGGTGGCAATTTGGCCCATTCATCCTGTACCAACGCATCAAATTAGCATCATAACCTAGCGCCAATCTGCTTTTTCACCATCCAGATGCATGTTATTTTTAATCAAATAGACATCCAATGTCCTCGAGTGCCTAAATTGAATCTGCCTCCAACACAACTTGGATACAGGGATAGAAGGCTCGAGAGCCAAATTTGTGGATGACACAAAAATAGGCAGATGGTAAATTGGAATGAAGGAATGAGAACCTTACAAATGGATTATGGATAGTTTAGGAGAATGGGCCAAAATGTGGCAGATGGAGTTTAATGTGGATAAGTGTGAGGTCATGCATTTCGGCTGGAAAAACGGGAAGGCGACCTATTACCTCAATGGGGATAAACTTCGGGGTGCTACGGTACAGAGGGATCTGGGTGTCCTCATTCATGAGTCACAGAAAACTAGCACACAGGTACAGCAGATAACAAAGAAAGCGAATGGAATGTTGGATTTTATAGCGAAAGGAATAGAATATGAAAGTAAGGAAGTCTTGTAGCAGTTATACAAGACATTGGTGAGACTACACCTGGAGTATTGTGCACAGTTTTGGTCCCCTTATTTGAGGAAAGATGTAGCGGCATTGGAGGCAGTTCAGAGGAGGTTCACCAGATTGATCCCAGAGATGAGGGGTTTGTTGTATGAAGAGAAATTGAACAGTTTAGACCTATACTCACAGGAATTTATCAGAATGAGAGTAGATGAAATTGAGGTATTCAGGATAACAAGGTATGACAAAGTAGACATGGAGCAGATGCTTCCTCATGTGGGGCATTCTTTGAAAGAGATAGACTTAGGATGAGGGGTAGCAAATTTAAAACAGAGTTGAATTCTCCCAAAGGGTTGTGAATCTGTGGAATTCACTCCTCCAAAGTGTGGTGGATGCTGGGAGAGTGGATAAATTAAAGGAGGAGTTAGATTTTTAATTGGTAATGGGGAGAAGGCCGGAAAATAGGTGTGAGTAGCATATCAGCCATGATGAAATGGTGGAGCAGACCTAATGAGCCACATGGCCTAACTCTGCTCCTATATCGTATGAATATAATGAACACTTCAAGACAGTGCAATCCATACTCTAACTACTCACTGAGTGATCATGTTTTTCCTCACTTCACCCATGCTTTTTCAGCAAATCACTTAAACCTATGCCCTCTTGTTCTTGTTCCTTTTATGAGCCAGAACGGTTTCTCCCTATCTATTCTATTCAGCCAGCAATTTTGCAAATCTCTTTCAGATCTCCTTTGAACATTCTTCTCTCCAAGGAGTCCCAGTCCATCCATCAGGTCCAAGTAAGGATGGTAGATTTCCTTCCCTAAAGAACATAGTCAACCAGTTTTCTTTTTTTCAAAAAAAAACTGCTTTGTCCTGGATTGTATCAAACCTTTTGAATGTTTTTGGAGCTGACTCATCCAGGCAAGTGGGAGTATTCCATCACACTCCTGACTTTGCCTTGTGGAGAGGATTTGAGGCGTCAGGAGGTGAGTTACTCGCTGCAGAATTCCCAGCTTTTGATCTGCTCTTGAATGTTATTAATCTCTTCGTACTGTTTTCTTAAGTGCTGCTGACTAGGTTCAACCATCTAGGCAATCAGAAGTCAAACAACTGACATTGTTTTCATGGTCACCATTAGGCTAGCTGTTTTCTCATGTTCCAAATCTTTTATTTTATTAAGTTCGGATTTCACCATGTGCCATGATGGCATTCTCATATCCCTAGAATATTAACCTTGGATTTGGGATTACTAGTCCAGTGGCATCACCATTATGCCACCACTTCAATTGTCCTTGCTAATGTGATGATGAGCTGTCGTCTTGAACCACTGCAGTCCTTGGATGTCGGTAACCCACAGCACTGCTAGGAAGGGAATTTCAGGATTTGACCCAGAAACCATGAAGGAACAGTGATACATTCCTAAATCAGGACGGTGTGTGGTGTAAAGGGGAACTTACAGGTGGTGGTGTTTCCATCTGTCTGCTTTGTTGGTGGTCGAGGTCATGGGTTTTGGAGGTTCTGTCTAAGGTGTCTCGGTGAGTTTCTGCATTGCATCTTAAAGATGATACATGCTGCTATTGTGTGTGGGTGATGGAGGGAGTGAATGTTGAAGGAGTTAGATGGGATATCAGTCAAAAAAGCTGTTTTGTCCTGGATAGTATCAAACTTTTTGAATGTTATTGGAGCTGACTCATCCAGGCAAATGGAAGTATTCCATCACACTCCTGACTTTGCCTTGTGGAGAGACTTTGAGGAGTCAGGAGGTCAGTTACTCGCTGCAGAATTCCCAGCTTTTGACCTGGTCTTGAATGTTGTTAATTTTTTCCAACTGTTTTCTTAAATGTTGCTGACTAGGTTCAAGCATCAAGGCAGTCAGAAGTCAAATCTCACTATATTATTGTTATACTAATGTGTAACAGTATACTAATGTTACATCTTTTACCATCCATTCTCCCCCCAAGCATTCACAAATTTTAATCTCCTGATCATTATATCTTGAGTACGTCCTTATTGTGTACTTATGTAGAATCCTTTGGATCAATTCACATAAGTTAATTGAGATCTGTCCAAAAATCAGAATGGGAAGACATCCAGTGAGAAGTCAGTGGAACATTTTCCTAATGTTTTGCCCTGCATTCAGGCAAGGAAGTGTCAACAAAGCTAACTCCTGTGTGTGTTTCTGTTGAGCATTAGTTAACACTGTCACTAAAAAATGGCAAGTTAATAATCTTCCTGTCTCATTTTTCAAAGTAATTTGTTTTATCAGAGAAATGAAACACTCGAATGAGAAAAGATCCTCCCTTTGTCTTCATCTGTCTGCTTTCTTTCAGACTCTACCACTGACCGTACTTTACAATATGGATTGCCCCCGAATAAGTCCCCTGACAATTAATACCCAAATTCTACATTAGAGTGGTGCTGGAAAAGCACAGCAGTTCAGGCAGCATCCGAGGAGCAGGTCCTTGTTTTTAACCTTATTAATATCCAAACCCGAAGAATTGAGCATGACCCAATCCCTGCACTGATGTGTCTACAGCTCACTGGCTGAAGTACATGCAGTTCCTGGATTGCTTGGATTCGACCAGGGCCAATTACCCAGACTGCAAGACAACAGGTGGCATGATAGCTCAGTGGTTAGCAATGCGGCTCACAGCACCAGGGACCTGGGTTCAATTCCACCCTTGAGTGACTGTCGATGTGGAGTTTGAATGTTACGTAGATTTGCCATGCTTAAATTGTCCATAGTGTCCAGGAATGTGTAGGTTAGGTGAATTAGCCATGGGAAATGCAAGGTTACAGGGGCATGGGTCTGGGTGGGATGCTGTTTGGAAGATTGGTATGGACTCAATGGGTTGAATGGCCTGCTTCCACGCTGTAACAATGGATTCCCCAGGCCAGAGGCTGACTGACTGTAGCCAACGCCTGTACATAGAACAGTACAGCATAGTACAGGCCCTTCAGCCCACAGTGTTGTGCCGAGCACGGTGGCACAGTGGTTAGCACTGCTGCCTCACAGCGCCTGAGACCCGGGTTCAATTCCTGCCTCAGGCGACTGACTGTGTGGAGTTTGCACATTCTCCCCGTGTCTGCGTGGGTTTCCTCCGGGTGCTCCGGTTTCCTCCCACAGTCCAAAAGATGTGCAGGGTCAGGTGAATTGGCCATGCTAAATTGCCAGTAGTGTTAGGTAAGGGGTAAATGTAGGGGTATGGGTGGGTTTCGCTTCGGCGGGTCGGTGTGGACTTGTTGGGCCGAAGGGCCTGTTTCCACACTGTAATGTAAGCTAATCTAATCTAATTTATCTTAATCCAAGATTGCCCGAACATACACACCCCTCAATTTAATGCCGCACATGTGCTTGTCCAGCAGTCGCTACCACTTCTGGCAGTGCATTCCACGCACCCGCCATTCTCTGCATAAAGAACCCACCTCTGACATCTCCCCTATACCTTCCTTCAATCACCTTAAAATTATGATCCCTCGTGACAGACATTTCTGCCTTGGGGAAAAGTCCCTGGTTTATACCTCTCATTAACTTGCACACCTCTATCAAGTCACCTCTCTTCCTCCTTCTCTCCAGTGTGAAAAGCCCTCTTCATAACACAAGCCCTCCAATCCAGGCAGCATCCTGGTAAATCTCCTCTGCACCCTGTCTAAAGCATCTATATCCTTCCCATAATGAGGTGACCAGAACTGTATTCCAAGTGTGGTCTAACCAGGGTTTTGTAGAGTTGCAGCTAAAACCTCGAGGCTCTTGAAACTCAATCCCCCTATTAATGAAAGCCAAAACATTAGAACTGGATAATACTATTTACTGAGTATTGTACACCCTACTTCCCCCCAGCTGACTGTAGTCACCATCCACTAAGAACTGAACCACCTGGGCTTTCAGATGTAGCCATTTAGTCGAAGCACATGCAGTGTGTTGGCACATGATGTAGGTGCAACATTAACAAAGCAATATGTCCACCCCCTTGACTGTTCAGTTCTGGCAACTGCAACAAGCTAAAAAACAAGGCAAATGGAAGAGATGCAGGGAGCGTTAAAGTTTGAAGAAAGCAAGCTGCAAGTCATAAAATGCATCCTGTGCAAGTGAGATGGTGTGTGATCTTGCACTGAGTAATCTGGAGGAACCATTGCAATGTAAAGCGTCCATGAGCTCTAAAGTGCAGTGGTGAAGTGCTAAAGTGTATGATGAGTTGGCCTGAGATCAAATGTGGTCAACAAGATCAAGTGCACATAAAGAAGGTGAGATTAATGACAAGGTGCAAATACATGAAAATAAGGTTGTCAGTTCTTGAAATCTTAAGGGTAAAAATCAGCATTTTTTTTTCTCAACATTGAGAATCTAACTTTTACATTCCCACCATATTTTCCCAGATTCCTTGGTATTGCCCATGCCACTCAAGGGCTCGGAAAACCCTGCCCTTGGTTTCCACTTTAGAAATGAGATAAAGTTGAGAAAAAAAGATGCTTCTTTTTAGAGGAAGTTTTGTCTCTTTTCTTGGCCTTAAGGTTGACAGTGACCCCTTGAGGCCAAAGTCTGCAAATCTATTTTAACTGGTGACAACAGACCAGGAAAATCAATGGAAGACCTGGCTATAGCAGCTTTCTGATGGAAAAATTAACACAAAGGTGTGATGAGATATTGTCACAAAAGAGTGTAAGACACCTGTGCAAAACGTGAGCACCCAAAGATTTTTAGCATAACATATGTATATATTTTACATGTACTGCTGAAAAAAACCTCTTCCTTTGGCACAAACCTTACGAAAAAGATCAAGAACTGGGAAAGGAACAACAACTGGCAAACATAAAACATAACAATCCTGTGAGTAATGGTATATAGAAAGCAACAACATAGTAGAGTTCCTTGTTCACATTGACACAGTTGCTCACAGCACCAGAGACCTGAGTTCAATTCCACCCTTGGGTGACTGTCTGTGTGGTGTTTGGATATTCTTCCCGTGTGTGTGTGTTTGCTCTGGTTCCCTCCTACAGTCCAAAGATGACCAGGCTAGGTGGATAAATCTTGCTAAGTTGCCCATTAACTATGGGGGAAATGCAAGGATATAGGGTAGGGGTGTGGGTTGGGATGGGATGCTCTTCGGAGGTTAGTGTGGATTTGATGGGCTAAATGGTGTGCTTCCACTCTATAGGGATTCTCTGATTTTAGATTCTGCAGTCTCCAGAAAAGCAACAGAGTTGAACCTGAAGACAAGAATCCATAAGAGATCTAGCAGTATCTGCAGTAAGATGACCACATTCCCTTATAAACTGGCTGCCAAGTCAATGAAATCTCTAGGTGTCTAACAACAATTACATCAGTGAACAGAATAAACAGCCAATTTATGCAGTGCACACAAATCCTTGAAACTAAGTGATAAGCCTCTCTGTGGGCTGTGTTTAAGGTGATCAGTCTACCACTTAATCTGTAGATGGGTCTCCTGCCCCTTAGTTATATATGCATCGCTGTCTGTGTCTCTCCACAAGTGCATCCGTACTGAGTATGCAGTCTGCAAAGGGGCCCTGGCCTGAACTTTGATGCAAAGGCCATTCTTTCGAATCACATTGAAGTATTCTTACTGACTGCATACCCAAAGGCACTGAATATCTTTGGTTTTTTTTTCAAAACATGAATTATCAGATGGTGAAAATGTGATTATCATGGATCTTAATAACCTAATATATTCTAAAAAGTAGCTTTATTAAATAAATTATGGAGTTTGTATGCTATTAAAGACCCAAGTTGAGATTCTGTTGAGCCAACATGTTTCTAACAACTGGTGGAGAAACCAACTCCCATCCTCATTACCTGCTCCATGGAGGAGAGGCCCAATAGAGGTGGCTATCATTGGGCCTACTCCACAGTTGAGGTCCTCAGGGACAGAAGTCCAACCTGCAGATAGCTGCCAGTCCATCAGAGGCTGCCAGCTCTTTGCTGGCAGCAGCTGACATTGAACTTGCCCCAGGCCCAGGATAAATGACGGGATTCTGGACTAAAAGTGAATGAAGGTAATGTTGGGGGGGGGAATTGTGTAGGGTAGGGTAGTCACAAGATGTTATGTCAGCAGTAAGGGTATCATGTCATGTAAGAAATAAGAGTAAGGCTGACTTTCAGAACCTTACATCCCAACCCTGCCATCCTGAAGCTGGATTCCACTATCAGATGCAAAATGCCTCAATAAAGGGAATCATCTGGACGCCATGGACAAACCTGACTGGCTTTGCTGTGCAGCCTTCTGAGGATACGGGAAAGGTGTGCAGCCTCTATTTATCCTGAATCATCACTAACTAATAGTCAGTTCTTTTATTGCTTAGGCTTTGTCATTCAGGAGTTCCTCAAGGATGCAAGCTGGGCAAAGCACAGATTCACCAGCAGCTCCTTTAGGATTTCAGCTTTAATTCTACACTTGTGCAGGTTTCCAAACTTTGTCAGTCTCCGAGGAGTAATGGTGCTTAATCCTGACTGTCTGGGTATCACTGCTGTTGCAAAATCCAGGCTACCTTGCATGACAGTGTTAAAATTCTGTACAGTGAAAATCCTCTCATCAAACTTCAGAGTTGTCATACATGGTTAAAGCTATGCTCAAGAATTAGTAGCTTCAGAGGTCTTTAAATGTCAATATTATTCAAGCTTTTGGCTAGAATGTCATTTAAGTTTCCTTTTGCATCATTTTACTGCAGTTTTCGGTATTGTGCAGTAACATGTGCTGCTATCTGGCCAGGGAACAAAGCTATGCCAGTGCAATACTGAGGGAGTGCTGCACTGTCGGAGGTGTCATCCTTCAGATAAGATGTTAAACTGTGATTCAATCTACTGTGTAAGGGCTCCCAAGGCCCTATTTCCAAGAAGAATAGGAAAGTTATGCCTCAATCAACATGGCAAAATTATTATTTTCACATGGTTATCTGGTTGTTATTATCTTGCTCTTTTTGGAAGCTTGTTTTGTACATTTTGGCTACTGAGTTTCTGAAGTTAAACCAGTGTTTTCCGTTCAGAGCTATTTCATTTTTGCGGTGTGGACGGACCAGGAGCAGCCAGAGTGAAGTAAACCCCAAGATCAGGGTCTGTCCCTCATGGGAGAGAGAGAGCTGGGATCCACTGCAATGCCAGGAGAGTGGCAGGTGAAGGGGGAGGCGGCGGCAGTGGCAAGGCCAGGACGAAACGGACATGGCTCCATCTCAGCCCAGGATCTCCTATCAAGTAAGGAAAAAGTTCTAGGATGACCACCCTGGCCTGGACTCACGAGCTGGGCCAAGGCTCCAGGTCTGCAGCTAGGCCTGGGTACCTAAAGAGTGGAAGCGGCGGTGAGAGGGATGGAAGGTGGATCAGTGGCAGCATCTGGAGGAGTGTTGGACGGGGTATAGGAGGCTTCTCCCGGCCCTGCAATGAGGTGGCTTCCAGCGGTTTGGCATGGCGGTCTTGGCCCGGCATAGCAGTTTTCTTTGGCAGAGGCTTCCTGCCCAGTATTCCAACATGATCTTCTCATCCAGAATGATGGTCTTATGGCTGCACCTTCAAGGTATTCTCTTTTTCCTTAATCAGTTTTTCCTAAGCCCAGGAGCTGTTAACTGAACTATGATAAACTTTGTCTTAATTTTAGTTTTTAAAATTATTATGTATGACGTCTGTCTTTAATATAGGTGCCTTAGTGAGGCAACTTATCACTGCATTTTTCATGTAAAAGTACATGCGACAATAAATTTCTATTCTATTCCTCTCATTGCTTCTAAGACACTTCAAAATTCAGTTTAAGAGTAAGAAACTTGGGTCAGAAACAACTATGCTAAACTTAAATAAGGACAATTACAAGGGAATGAGGGGAGAATTGGCTAGTGCAGAAAGGAGTTTAGTAGAAAAGATGGTTGAGAAACCATGGCAGGCATTTTAAAAAAAAATTGTGGCTCAGAACAAAGAACTAGGAGTCACAGTTTATAGATACGGGGAGACTGAGATGGGAAGAAATTACTTCACCCATAGAATAGCGAGCCTATGGAATTCCCTGTCACAGAAAACAATTGAGGCTAAAACATTTAATGTTTTCAAGAAGGTGTTGGATATAATTCTTGGGGATAAAGAGATCAAAGGGTTTGAGGAGATTGATGGGAATAGGGTACAGAATTAAATAATCAGTGATAATGATATTGATAGGAAAGATTCTAAGGACTAAATAGTATGCTGCTGCTCCTATTTTCTATGTTTCTATGGAAAGGTAGCTTGGTATTGGAGACAGTCCAGAGAGGTTCATGATACTGATCCTGGGCATTGATGGATTTTCTTATGACGGAAGGTCCATTAGGTTGGACTGCACTCTTCGGAGATTTGAAGAATGAGAGAAGACCTTATTGAAACGTAAAAGGTTATTAGGAGGCGTGACAGGATAGATGTAGACTTGTTTCCCCTTGTAGGAGAGTTTAGAACCAGAGGGCATGATCTCAGAATAAAGGGTTGCCCAATTAAGACAGAGATGAGGAAGAATTTCTTCTGTCTGAGAATAGTGAATCGATGGAATTCTTTACTGAGTAGGGCAGTGGGGGTTTGGTCAATTAAGTATATTCAAAGCTGAGATAGACATTTTTAATCAGTAAAGGAATCAAGGGTTATGAAGGAAAGGCAGAAAACAATTCAGAATTATCAACTGAAGCTAGGTTTAAGAGTTTTATGGGAGGTTCAAAGTTTCCTGAAGTACTTTTATAACCCATTTTGGTATCATGTACCAGCACACTGTGTACAGTGAAACTGAAATTGTCTCACAAACATTCACTTTTAGTACCCATGGATGCCTCTAAAGTTCTTGAGAATGATACAGCATCATCAGCGCCACTGATCTGTTAAACTTGTGCTACTTTTTGTGGTACCACCAATACGTTTCCTGATGTAAATACAGACTTAGATTTATTGTAACATGTATATGAAAATACAGTGAAAGGCGTTTTTACACGTCATCATGCTCTGACGCCATCTTGAAACACTGAATATAACGCAAAATTTTACTGCAATGGAGTTCATCTTTCTCTCTTTTTGTTCCTCCTCCACTGCTTGAAATCGGCTAGAGTCTCTGTAACGGACTCCAGGGTCTTGATTACAGACTCTAGGATCTTGGTTACAGCTCCAGTGCCTTGGTTATGAGCCTCCACCACTGCCACTCCAGCAATTGCTGTGAGCGAGCTAGTGCCACGGGCCTGGGGATGCCTTACCTCCTGTTCCCCATCCGACACACCTCCAGACATTGCCATCAGTTCGCTGTCCGTCCCTTTCTCCAATGCATCCACTCCTTCAGGTGCCTGGACCTAGTTGAAGACCTGGAGGCTCATCTCAGCCTGTGAGTCCGAGCAGGGGTGAAGCCATGTCCAGCTCGTCTTGATGTTGCTACTGCTGCTGCTGGAGGCCTCCACCTTCACCCGCCACTCTCCAGGTTTTAAAGAAATGAAAACAAAGAAAGAAGAAAAAGAGCAAAGTAAAAAGAAGAAACAATAAAGAAGGCTGATATGAGCGGACAAGCCCAGGGATCAACCCTGCTACTCTGTCGCCATCATCTTGATGTCAGTCTTCACTTATTTATGCACTACACTACACATGACTTCTATTAATATAATGTAGCATTACCTTTTCTGTTCTACATTTTATTTTACATGATTAAGAACTGTAATCTTGCTTATAATTTCTCCCAAAGGAGTCAGCATCTGCCTGTAAATCGTATGGAGTATACTCTACAACCACCTGATGAAGCAGCAGCACTCTGAAAGCTAGTGCTTCCAAATAAACCTGTTGTGTGATTTTTAACTTTGTACTCCCCAGTCCAACACCGGCACCTCCAAATCAGAAAATAATTTGTGTCGGTTTACTCCATTTTGATAATTGAGTCTTAGAGGCATACAGCACAGAAACAGACCTTTTTGACCAACTCATCCATGCTGAACGTTGCCTAAACTGAACTTGTCCCATTTGCCTATGTTTGGCCCATATACCTCTAACTCTTCCTATCCATGTACCTGTCCAAATGTCTTTAAATTGTTGTAACTATTCTTGCCTCTGCCACTTCTCTGGCAGCTCATTCCATATAAGCACCACGCTCTGTTTGAAAAAGCTGCCCCTCAGGTCCCTTTTAAATCGTTTCTCTCTTACCTTAAACCTATGCCTTCTAGTTTTGGACTCCCCTACCCTGGGGAAAAGATTTTGGCTATTCACCTTATCGGAGCCCCGCTGGATTTTATAAACTTCTATAAGGTCACACCTCAGCCTCCTATGCTCTTGGGGAAAAAAGTGCCAGCCTCTCCTTATAATTCAAACCCTCCAGTCTCAATAACATTCCTGTAAGTCTTTGCAGTTTAATAACATCTTTGTTGTATCAGGGTGACTACAATTATGTGCTGTACTTCAAATGTGGCCATACAACTTGTCTTCAAATGTCTTGTACAGCTGTAACATGATGGCCCAACTCCTGTACTCAATGATCTGACCAATGAAGGCAAGCGTGCCAAACACTTTCTTCACCACCCT
>NC_057728.1:12209428-12216543 GCF_004010195.1 Chiloscyllium plagiosum
CTCCCTCTCCTCCCCTCCCCCTGTGTCCCCTCGGCTGAAGATGGCGGAAGGAGCCGAAGGTGACGTCACGCGGTGGCGAGGGGAAGCGGAGGAACAAGAAGGCAGAGCAATGGCGACCCTGGAGCGGAAAGTGCCGAGTCCCGAGGCCTTCCTGGGCAAGCCCTGGTCCAGCTGGATCGACGCTGCCCGAGTGCAATGTGCGGACAGTAAGCGGCCTGTCTCCGTGTCTCCCCCCCACTCCCTGGGGTCGGCCGGCCTGCGGGGGTCTGCTTCTGTCTGTGTCTCTGTCTCTGTGTGGGTGTGTGTCCGTCTGTGTGTTGGGGGCTGCGGGTGGTCCTTGGCCGGCCCGGGGCTGGGAGCTCAGACCCCCGGCCGGCCTGTCCCTCTCCCCCCGGGAGGCTCGGACACTCACTGGATGTTGGTGTTGAAACCATCAACGAACAAGTGCCCCCCCCATGTGGCCCTGGGTCACCACATAAACACTGGCATTTAACATTGCTCAAGATTGACTAACCCAGGTTGGCTTTTATTTCTTCAACAAAAAAACAATTTTTTTGTTGTTTTTCATTCCTTATTTCCGTTTACTCACGTGCAGATCAAGAATCAGAAGACACTGGAAAAGAGAGCTCAAAGAATAGAGAGGTGATGAGGCTCAATAAAGAAGGTAAGGATGGCATATCGATGCTAAACACACAACAACACAACATTGCCCTGCAATTGCAAAGTGAAATATCGTTTTCATATGTTAACCAGCTGCCAGCCTTTGACAGGTATTGTAATGAATGAATGAATGACTTGACTCCTGACACTCATTGCACAATGTTTACATTTGTTATATGTGTCAGTATTGGTGGCAGGCCACAGAGACGCAAAGGCACCAAATGCTTTCCATTACACAGAACACACCGTATGTGTTTGAAAGTTAATTTTGATTTTCACCTGAACTCACCTGCAGCTTCAAGGATCTCAGTGGATCCTGGTAGCTATTTATGTTTGGAAATGTTTTTCTTTGTATTGAAATTTTTTAATGATATTAAGTCTGTTTTGTCACTGGTTTACATGCATTTGAGAATTTTGATATTCTGACTACCACGTTTCACTGCAACGTTAGTGCAGTATGATTATAAAATCCTGAACTTTTGGCAAAATTTTGTTCAATTGCAAATGCCAAAAGCCCATTGGAAGGAATTCGTTATATTGCATAATTTTGCTGAAACTAGTCATCTGAATTAGTTAAAGGAGCATTGACAACTAAAATGTTGACTGGCTAGGACTCCCTATAAATAACTCTTTCCAATGCCATAAAATAAAGTACAGAACTGTAGATTCTGAAAATTTGAAACAAAAATAGGAACTGCTGGAGAAACTTGTAAGTCTGGTGGCATCTATTAGGCAAAAGCAGAGTTAATATTTCCCGTTCAGTGAACCTACTTCAGAATTAATTTCCTCCAGCAGTTTGTGTTTTTGTTTCAAATATC
This sequence comes from Chiloscyllium plagiosum, assembly GCF_004010195.1. Lineage (NCBI taxonomy): Eukaryota > Metazoa > Chordata > Chondrichthyes > Orectolobiformes > Hemiscylliidae > Chiloscyllium > Chiloscyllium plagiosum. Next base: position 12,210,907 of record NC_057728.1, read on the forward strand.
ATGCCATGTTACCAATTATGAAAATGACTCAAATTCAGCAGATGATGATGTACCTGGTACATCAGGCAGTGGTTTTCAGATTTTAATTCTGAAAATTTTCACTCAAACTGTAATTAGTTTATTAGAAAGAAGATGATGAAGATTTATCTGTGGTAATCATTATTAAATATTATGTTTAGCACTTTTTGGAATATTGAAATGAAGTGTCAAACAAGGTTTACTGATAAGAATTTAGTACCTTGAATTCTTTGCTTGCTGCGCATTTAGTCACAGAACTACAGAATTGTTATGGTGCTGAAGGAAGCCATTCAGCCCATTATGTTGGCCATGGCTCTTCAAATGAGCATTATTACATATTGCCAATTTCCTCCTCCTCCATATCCTTGCACATTATTTCTATTCAAATAAACATCCAGTACCCTCTTGGATGCTGAATTGGATTTGCCTCCACCACATTTCCAGACAGTGCATTCATACCTGAACTACTCACTGTGTGAAACTTTCTTTCTCACCTCACATTTGTTTCTTTTACAAATTACTTCAAATCTGTGCCATTTGTACTTGCTCCTTTTATGCATAAAAAGAACAAATTCTCCCTGTGTACTCTATCCAGCCCATTCATGATTTTTGGAAGACTCTGTCAGATCTCCTACAACCTTCCTTCTACAGAGAACACTCCCAACCTCTTCAATATATCCTTACAACTGAAATTTCTCATCTCTGGAACCATTCCTGTATACCTCCTCTGCACTCTATGTAATGTATTCACAACCTTTCTATAATGTGGCACCAAGAATTGTGCACAATACTCCAGCTGAGGTCTAAGAAGTGTCTTGTATAAGGTCAACATGGCCTACATGCTCATATACTTTATGGCTTTATTAATGGCTCTCTCAACTTGCCCTGCCACCTTCAGTGGTCTGTGTCCGTATACACACAGGTCAATCTCAACGTTCTTTCTGAGCTGTGTGGCTGCGCAACATCTGTGAGGGTCCACTCATGGAGGATGGCATGCTGACACTGTGCCAAAGCATTCGATTCTGTTTTCTCCAGCTGCTGTCACGCTTGGAGGTCTGCACAGCTACTCAAGAAATAAGAGAAAACATAGGTCCCTCTGCTCCCGCATCTTTAGGATTATAACCCCGATTTGGTATTGTCTTTTGATGTTCTTCCTGCCAAAATGCATCAACTCGTATTTGTATGCATTGAACTCCATTTTCCACCTATGCACCCACTCCTCCAACTTATCTATGTCCTTTTGGAGTTTTACACTGTCTTCCTCATGGTTTACAATCCTTCCACGTTGTCTTATTTTGTGTCATCTGCAAATTTTGAAATTATCCCTGCGCTCAAAGATATAGGTCATTCACATGTATCATGAAAATCAGGGGTCCAAATACAAACCGCTGAGAAACTCCATGATGAACACTTCTCCAGTTTGAAAATTATCTACTAACCTTCACTCTCTGTTTACTATCACTCAGCCAACTTTGTATTAGGTAGCTTCTATCCCTTTTATTTCCTCCCAAGTCTGTTTTGCAGTATTGTATCAAATGACTTCTGAATGTCTGTTTCAGCTGCATCACTCTCATCCAGTCTTTCTGTTACTTCTTGAAAAAGACTTTGTTAGTTCCCCTTTAGAAATCTATGCTGACTTTTAGTAAAAAGTTCACCTTCATCCATGTGACTACCAATTGTTTCCTGAATAATTGTATCTAATTGATCTGGAGTTTCCATAATTATAAAATGGCTACAGTTTAGGAGATCATTCAACCCATCATGTCTGTATGGGCCCTCTGAAGGAGCAATTTACCTCATGTCACTCCCCTTCTTTCTTTTTGAATAATAATATAATTTTCTTTTGAATGCCTTGATTGAACCTGCCTCCATTCTAAGGAACTGCTTTCCAGATCCGAAAAGCCAAGTGTATGAAAATGTTTCTCTTCATGTTGTCATTGCTTCTTTTTGCAAATTACCTTAAATATGTGACCTCTCATTCTCAATCCTTCCTCCATTGGGAACAGCTATTTTCCCCATCTACTCTGTTCAGAGCCCTTTAGGGTCTTTTGATGACAGTTGGTCACAAGTATACTTTCATCACTAAGCATTCACACTGATATCTGCTTAATTCTTTCACATGAATTAAAATATGTTAATTCTCTACCACTTGTAAAATTAGTTTATTTCTTCTTTAAACCACTGTGTGATTTATTACATGATAAGTTTAACTGTGAAAAGTATTTTCCTCATATAAACGTTTTTTTTGAGAAGTACAGTAAATGTTCATACCCAAGTCAGCATTTTAGCAATGCCATTCTGAGCAAGTAATTTGCACATGTCAGCCTTCACCTTGAGCTTTTTTAATGCCTTGTCTTTCCATGACTGGCTGTTGTCTTTAATAAATAATAACATAAAGGGAGTACAACTGTGAATTTGCAAACCTTAGAAATCTTTTATAGCTGTTTTACCATCTCGCCAACTAAAACTAAATTTTGTGGGAGGTCTTTAATACATCTTACTCATACGCTATCCAAATTATCTCCAATCAATTGTGCTTTTTTTTTGCCTGTTTAATTTTTCCTGTATTCAATATCTTTATTGTTTTAGTGATGATAAGCAGCAGATATACCTGTTGGAATTTTTCATACTGGGTGTTAAGGAATTGGGCTAGGAAGTTTTAAACTAACCATACGACTAAAAAATCAAACAGGTTTTAGAAGTTCAGAAAGGGCACAATTTTGTGAAGAATTGTTTCTGAAAGCGTTGGTTCAGTCTTTTCACCTCCAGAATGCTGTTGACTTATGGACACATCAAGTATTAGTGTGCATTTATTTTCTGCAAATGTGCTAGATAAGAAATCCTAAAATATATCCCATCTGTTAAAAATCACTTTCAAAGGGCTCTCCATGAGGTGTCTTGCAAGAAGCTTGTTAGAAAGATTTCAGGCATATGGTGTATAGGAAATCGAGTAGCATGGTTAGGAAGTTGGTTGATGGCCAAGAGCAGAGTTGTCGGGGAATGGGTGAAGCTACAACCAAAGAAGGTTTTGAAGTGATGTATTTAAGGGTTAATCCATTTTTGTTCAGGGTGTGAATTGTTGCTTTGGGTTTGAGCACAGAGAACAGAGTCTTGAAATTTGATGACGCACAACAGGAGTTTTAGCATGCAATGAGGAGAACTTTGAAAGGCATAGCTCGATTGGTAGAGACAGACAGATGGCACATGCAATTTGTTGTGGATAAGTGTGAGGTATTTTTTTTTAGTTTATAAAAAGAATGATCGCAAGTTCATAATTTACAGTAAGATATGCAAATATGTGGATGAATGTAAAGATCTCAGGGTTCAAACCTATAATGTCCTGGATATGAGTATTAGAAAATAAAAGAAACAGCTATTTTATAACTATGAGAGTAAAGTGCATGAATGCAGGAGTAATGATAAATCTGCACCAACCAATGCTTAGGTCATAGTTAAACTAATATATGCAGTTTTGAGCATCCACTGTAGGATGACCTTCAAGCCATAGGTATCATATAGAGTACAGTCGGCAAGATGATACCAGATATGGGCAGCTGTAGTTATAAATGATTGGATCATTTTCACTGGAGGAGAATGTGAGGTCTGCAGATGCTGGAGATCAAAGTTGAAACTTTATTGCTGGAACAGCACAGCAGGTCAGGCAGCATCCAAGGAACAGGAGATTCGACGTTTCGGGCACAGGCCCTTCTTCAGGAATTCCTGAAGAAGGGCCTGTGCCCGAAACGTCGAATCTCCTGTTCCCTGGATGCTGCCTGACCTGCTGTGCTGTTCCAGCAATAAAGTTTCAACTCATTTTCACTGGAGCAGAGTGAAAGCACACTGGTGGTGGGCTTATCTGATTTTATTATATAGAAAATTCAGGTGGAGTGACGGGGGGAAGGCTGTTGCCTTTGGTCAGCCAGTCAGTGACTAATTTAAAATCTTCTCTAAGAGACTAATGAGAGGGGTTGGGATCAGTTTTCCATCTTAAATTTTTTTTTGTTGTGCGGAGCCAGATTTTTTTTTCAGTGCGTGAAACCTTCAATGCTGTGCCATGCAACTTGGGAGGAACATTGATAAGTATTTTACATAGTGTTGAAACATAGAATACTTTTCCACACAAAGTGCGTTGCATACTTTAAAGGAAAATTAGATAAATATTTAAAGTAAAGCAAGATGCATGCAAGAGTTGATCCAGAGGATTTGTTTTGGATTGCACTCGCAATGGGCTGAATGTCCTCCTCTGCTGGGAACCTTAATAGTTTGAATCAATAATTTAAAATAAATATCTCCCCAAAGATAGATGAGTTACAATTAGGGGGAGGAAAGGGGGCAGACAGACAGTGCAGAGATCCCCTGTGGACATTTCCCTCAGCAATAAGTATACTGTTTTGAATACTGCTGGGGGGGATGGCCTACCAGAGGAAAGCCATAGCAGTCAGTTCTCTGGCACTGAGCAAAGAAGGGAAGGGGGCAGAATAGAAAAGTACTCCTGGTAGGGGACTCGATAGTTAGGGGAATCGACAAGAGATTTTGTGGTCAGGATCGGGATTCCCAGAAGGTATGTTGCCTCCCTGGTGCCAGGGTCCGGGACGTCTCCGATCGAGTGTATAAGGTTCTAAAAGGAGAGGGCGAACAGTCAGAAATTGTGTCACATATTGGCACTAATGATATAACCAGGAAAAGGATCGAGGATATAAAAAGTGATTTCAGGAAGTTAGGATGGAAGTTGCAAAGCAGGACAAACAGAGTAGTGTTTTCTAGTTTACTACCGGTGCCACGAGATAGCGAGGCGAGGAACAGGGAGCGGGTGCATCGTAACATGTGGCTGCGCAGCTGGTGTAGGAGGGAGGGCTTCAGATATGTAGATAATTGGGATGCCTTCTGGGGAAGGTGGGACCTATACAATAAGGACAGGTTGCAACTGAACTGGAAGGGGACCAATGTCCTGGGTAGAAGGTTTGCTCGAGTAGTTTGAGAGGGTTTAAACTAGTATGGCAGGGGGGTGGGAACCTGAGCTGTATATCAGAGGTGAGAGTTGATGCAGATGAGGCAATAGCAAGAGGTAGACCAGCTAGTGGGGAGGAACCAAGGGATCAGTTAAACACAAGGAGTATCAGAAATAAAAGTGATGAACTTAGAGTGTGGATCAGTACCTGGTGCTATGATGTTGTGGCCATAACAGAGACATGGGTTTCTTGGGCAGGAATGGTTGCTGGATGTTCAAGGGTTTAGAGCATTTAAAAAGAATAGGGAGGGGGGAAAAGAGGAGGGGGTGTAGCACTACTATTCAGAGAGGGTATCACAGCTACAGAAGCTTCCATTGTCGAGGAAGATCTGTCTACTGAGTCAGTATGGGTGGAAATTAGGAACAGCAAGGGAGCAGTCACCTTGTTAGGGGTTTACTACAGGCCCCCCAATAGCAGCAGGGAGATGGAAGAAAGCATAGGTCGGCAGATTTTGGAAAAGTGTGGACGTAGTAGGGTTGTTGTAATGGGTGACTTTAACTTTCCCAATATTGATTGGAACCTCCTTCAAGCAGAAAATTTGAATGGAGCTGTTTTTGTAAGGTGTGTTCAGGAGGGTTTCCTAACTCAGTACGTTGACAGGCCGACGAGG